>NC_081768.1:30888598-31195682 GCF_963082965.1 Carassius carassius | reverse complement strand
TTCCCTTTTGTTGGAAAAGCTTTGTTTTGGTGCAGTGTCTCCAGGACTTGTCAGTAAACAGCAGTGCATCTCTCTGTCACCTCACTGCTCACCTCTGATGAGCAGGTTATGGAGTTATGCTATTCTGAAGGTGTTCTGATACAAATGTCTACCACAACATGGAGAAATTAGATAAGTCATTATGGCAATGCAATGCTTTTACTGTAAGGAGGAGGAATTTTTTATAATAGCACAACAGCCTCTTATATGTCAAAAGATCCAAGAAAATTGGATCGCTAATGTCATAAGGCCAATTACACAACTGCAAGTGGCAAATGCTAAAAATTGTGAAGAATGCCAAAGTGATAAATTAAGGTGGTGGTTCCACAGGAAATTATGTTTTTAATTAATATTTACAGTTCATTCAGGCATTCTTTGCTTTAGTGAAAAAACTAAACAAAAAAAAGTCCCTCTCCTGTTATATATTAATTGGAAAAAAATGCTTTACCTTTACCTAGATTTGCAAAATTCAAAACGCATCTCCCTTATGTTACACACTGTATAACAAAGATCTCTCTTAACGAGCTGATGATCCTAATCAAGAATGTTAACTTACATACAAATAAGACATACAAAATATGCAGATCAGTGGGTCCCCAGGACCGCGGTTGAGAACTACTGCTATAGAGGACCTTAATGAGGCCCAGTAACAAGACTGGCAGGTTTTTAACTCATAAAATTAATTCAGGAGAGAACAAAACTCATATATCACTTACAACTGCATGTCCTTATAATGTAGGGATATAAACCTAAAACCTGAACACATCTTACATTAGCACATTTAGTCTCATAATGCAGGTCAAACCGGTAGTCATACACAGGGTAGTAAATAGAGAATGGTGAATGAAAATCTTGCAATTTATTGGACTATAACCTGAATTAACCATCAATTAATAATGTTGCACTTATATTGTTTACTGAATGGGAATTGTCTGATTGTGTGCAATCTCAGATCTGGTTGAGTCTGGAGTGATATTTTGAAAAGCCAGTCAAGGATGGTAACTTGAGTGATGAGTTGACTTGGTGGCATCTAATGATTTGTTTGTTCAAACATTCTAATTAATGGAATCACAACAAGGTTTAATCAGTCAAACATCATCTTAAGTTTGGAAGGTAACTATGTTATCTCACCATATATCAACATACTTGATTACATGCAATTTATTGACCTCTCTGCACCTGACCGCCAAGTCAGCAAATATTAACTTATTCCCCTCATGGACAGCCTCTTTTCATGGAATGTTTAAATGCAACAAACACAACACCATCAAGGAATAACATTAGGAAGGTGGTGATTTTTTCTTTTTTTCATTATGCACTGTAATATCCAGCCTGGAATTTACAAGTAAACCCTTGATCCTTCAGATTTGAAACTGCATTGTTCACAACCTGCTCCACATTTCCTGCTCCTAACAAACTGGTCTCACAATTCCCATAAACCAATCCCATCTTTTCCTATTTGTAGCCCAGGGTGATGGACTTCACTGGTATCTGTTGGCATTTATTTCAAACAATTCCACATCTCAAAGAAAACACTGCAAGTGCACAAACTTCTTGATGTAACTATTGGCCTTGCTATCCATCCTTGCCACTACATTATTGGTAATGTAATCGCACAGGACAGTACAGTACAGTACAGTAATCGCACACAGTAATCACACACATTTTGTGGTGCTTACTCTCTTGCAATAGAAAATATACACAAGTTTAATTTTTTTTTAAATCTGAAGTCATTGGCTCCTCCAGCTTTTACAAAATCTATGCACCTGTTTTGCACCAATCAGAATAACCTCAAACAGCTGTGAACAGGATGGGGAAAAATGAACAACCCTTCACAACTTGTTTGCTAGCTGCTGCCAGCCAGTTGTGTAGTCCTAGGTTTTGTGACATATCTTGAGAAGTAACTAACTACTATGCTCCTAACACAAGGATAGGAAACTGTGCTGGGACACATTTTCATTTCAAACCTAATTGTCACACACCTGAATAACAATTATCGTTTTAAGGATTAGTTGAAAATTACAAGCAGGTCTGTTTATGTGGCATTGGAAGTTGATATTTTGCCTGACTCTTTCAACAATTTGCCTAACCTCAGTCAACTTAGATGGAGGTACATCATATTCCACTACTAGCTACAGTACATTAGGTTCATCCACTTATGTCTTTGTAAGTAACTTAAAAAAGTGGGCACCTACAAACAATCGGTTCAAATTGTTTTTATCTCATTGAACATTTGTAATGTTATTGCTGCTATTACTACCATTGTATATTTGTTAATATTACTCATGTAGTCTCATCTCAATTTGCACATCTGTTACTGATACTGCTGCTATTGTTATCATGTAGTTGCACTCAATTTGCACTTTACTGCACTATTGTTTTTTGCACATTAGTTAATACTGTACATTTCCATATATAAATATCACATACATAAGTCTATATTTCTTTTTTCACATTCTATATTCCTACTCTATCCTCGCATATATAAAAGTGCTTCTCAATAAATTAGAATGTCATGAAAAAGTTCATTTATTTCAGTAATTCCACTCAAATTGTGGAACTTGGGTACTAAATAAATTCAATGCAAACATACTGAAGTAGTTTTAGTCTTTGGTTCTTGATTCATATCGGCTGGATGCGTACTGGGTCCGGGTGACTACAGTGGCTCTAATGCAGCCTAAAAATCTTAACGGATTTGGATATTAGAAGCATATTAGAGTGTTGTTATGTGTAAGTCAGGTTAAAGAGATGGGTCTTTAATCTAGATTTAAACTGCAAGAGTGTGTCTGCCTCCCGAACAATGTTAGGTAGGTTATTCCAGAGTTTAGGAGCTAAATAGAAAAAGGTTCTGCCGCCCGCAGTTGACTTTGATATTCTAGGTATTATCAAATTATCTTGTGTTATTGTGCAACAAATAATTGGTGTTACAATTTACACTCAATAATTTAAAACAGGGACTAGGATTTTATTTGGACAGACCATACAGTATCACCAAATGTCAAAACATATATCTATAAACAAATAATTTGTCTGAATGATCAATATTAAGGATTGAAATGAGCATTATCATTAAACTGCAAAAAAGAATTTTTATGAGTGTCATGTTTAGTGGTATTAATAATAATAATAATAATAATAATAATAATAAAAACTAAATAAAATATACCTTCTTGTAGCTCAAACAGTAGATCATGGCATTAGCTATCACTAGATCATGTGTTCGATTCACAGGAAAAGCAAAAATTTAAAATTATAAACTGTGTACACTGTGTGCAGTGTAAGTCACTTTTGATAATAATGATAATCATAAAAATAAAAAAAGAATAAATGAAGAACTAAATAAAGAAAATAAAGAACACTGATCAATTATGTGTTGTTAAACATACATTTTTTTACCAAAAACTATATATTTTTCATTTAAGTTTCAGTTCGATTCAAGTTTATTTGTATATGTTATTTATTTGTAGCTTTTTTCATGATACAAATCATTGCAAAGCAGCTTTACAGAAAATTAAGTTTACCTTTCAAGGGAACTTCGAATAGCATCCTCTAGGGGCCGCTATGGGGAATGCCTTGGGGTGACCCGTTTCTGAAGCATACATTGAAAAACACCAACAACACATTGGCCGGCGACAGCACATGACGTCACTACCAGTGTGACTATAGTATAAATAAACGCCAGGAGAACACGTCATTCACTTCTTCGCATTCATGGTCCGTTTAGTTTGAATCGTGGATTTTGAATGATAAGAGCGATCTTTTTTCTATCATCATGGCAAGCACTAGCAAAACATTTAGAGGATTTTGACACCTAATGAAGACACGATCTCTGCGTTTTTTTGTTTGGGCGAAGAGCACACATGCAATGTCCTTGAGAGGGCAATTTGCGTGCATTGTGGGCGTTTTTCCATGAAAAAGCGCCACACTCATTTGTCTCTCTTTTTTAGGAAAAAGGGATGTAAGGGAAACAGGTCAATTAAGCCCAAAGGGAATTTGAAGAGAATCACTAAGATGGCCAGCGATTCATTGAACGATCCATATAACATCAACTCTGCAATGGATATTAATAACTAAAGTATAGTCAAAACACTATTAATTAGCACAGTAACAAGATCGGCAGTTTAAGACATTAACTTGTAAGCACAAAACACAAGATTCTTATCTTTTCAATATGAATAAGGCTTTATTAGATAAATCTAAGACATAAACTAATCTAACACATAAACGCACTCACACATTCACACAAGTTGCAGGAAGAGAGAAAGTTACGAAAGAACGAGTTTAAGAGAATAAAAATCTGAAAAATCTATAGTCGTTGTAGTGATGTCTTGGGAAGCCCGTGATTGGGCGTTGGCTGACGATGCAGAGTTGTGGGCTGGTTGTAGTTTCAGGGAAGGTGGTTGAGGTCTCGGAGACTCAGAGACACAGCGTTACAAAACTTAACTCAGAAAACTTAACTCACTCTCAACAGAAAAGAAAAGAAACTAAAGTAAAAAAATTAGAAGTAAAGTTTGACGAGACTAGGTGGTGTTTCTTCTCATCGTGGCTAAGTAGCAGCAGGCGTGCAGGCTGAAGCATGCTGGAACAGCACTCAAAGAATCCAAACGGTGTTGACTAAAAGCATGACTAAAAGCAAAAGCTAAAAAGCAAAAGCTAAAAGCAAAATTTGATGGTGTCCTGAGTATTTTAAAACGGCCTTTTGGCCACACCTCAAATGTTTTCTTGACCAATTAGATATTGGGCCCTATTTTAACGATCTAAATGCAAAGTGTAAAGCGCACGGCGCAGGTGCACTCAGGGCATGTCCATCTCCACTTTTGCTATTTTAACGACGGTAAAACGATGGTATAAACGGGTTATCCCTATTCTCTTAATGAGTAATGGGTGTTTTTTGGGCGTAACCTGCAATAAACCAATCAGAGTCTCATCTTCCATTCCCTTTAAGAGCCAGTTGAACTCGTGCCATGAGGGATTTGCTATTTACATGGCGGAATTTGGCAAGCGAAAAAGACAGAACGCGTCTCCGAGATGAAACAGAGCTGCTCGTGTGTAAGCAAATAGCCTAATTCTGACACATGCAAAGACTATCCATTATGACATGTAGGCATATATATATATATATATATATATATATATATATATATATATATATATATAATGTATGTATGTATGTATGTATGTATATATATATATATATATATATATATATATATAGTGGTGGGCCGTTATCGGCGTTAACGTGCTGCGTCAACGTGAGACTCTTATCGGGCGATAAAAAATATATCGCCATTAATCTATTCTCAAAGTTGGGTTGGGAGCTGGGTCTATACTACACGAGCTATGATGACTTTCACCTTGATATTTTATATAACCGACTGACTGAGGCCAGCCTAAAAATATGCTCAGGACAGTTGACGGGCCACTGCTGTGCATTGTCACGAAAGCTTATCTTTTTCACGTGTTTTTAAGCCTTACTGCTTGTCGATTTAAACATTAAATCATCCAAAAACAAGACGCGGAAAAGCTGAACAGAGTAGCTGGTTACTCGCGCGCTGTGTTCGGTGCGCACGCAGAGAGAGAGCCGCGTCTCACCGACAGCGACACCGAACCGAGCTCTCTTCTGCGAATTTTTCCTGAACGAACAAATACAAATCGCAGTTTGAACAAACAAAAAGATGTGAAAGAGCCCAATTCATTACTCGCGGTGTTCTGGTGTTCAGGGCTCATGCAAAGAAAGACGTCTCAAAACGCTTGAACACCGAATTTGCTTATTTTTGCTCTTGTGCAGACAAATACATACAAAATATGTCAAAATATCCACCTTGGAAGTTATGCTCGAAAAAACTGTCAGTTATTTCTCAAGTGAAAGTAAACAGTTGAGGAAAAAAATGGGAGGTGTATTATATTGGATGCGTTCATCGTTTCTCTTAAAGTGACCGCGCCTAATTTAGCTACTAGATGCTGTAATGTTAATCCAAACAATGAAAGAAAATCACTCACTGCTCTTGAATGAATTACTTTTTAGTTTTATCAGTCAAACCAAAAATTATTCAGACACCAGATATAATTTTTGATATACATAGCAAAACTGTAATAATGTAAGAAATGTTGAAGGTGTCCGAATAAATGTAGGTTTGATTGTATATTTCATTTTTACATTGAAGACTATCCAGTGCTATTTTACATTTAATTATTTGGTTTCTGTACCTTGACACCTACAAACTTGAAAAAACTTAAACATTGTGTAAATACCACAAATAAATACAAATAAATGAACATACAAATTAAACAATTTCATACAGGGCCCTTCACCGGGGGCCCGCTGACCCCAGCTACGGCCCTGCTCATGCCTGTTTCACACATACTCCGTCTGCAGTGCATATGCAGTCCGTGTGCGTTACGTATGTGGTGCAGCACGGACTCGATGTGCTTTCACACAGGACGCGTTTGCAGTCCGCTATGCGGTACGTAAACAATCGCTGCACTGCTACAGACGCAACGCTCCTGGAACACACCTGGAATCTGTTAAAATGGGTGCATAAAAAAATATGCAATGCATACGCACTGCAGACGGAGTATGTGTGAAACAGGCGTAAGGTTGTTTGCACCTTGTGCAATGTGGAATTAGTTTACAGCTTTTTCAAGCACCTTGTGATGCATTTTGTAAACAGGAGATGAGCCCCTTTTCTAATGCACCACCTAACTTGATAAACCCCTTCTCAAAGACTTTTTATTTTATTCTCAAAATACAATTTTATTTGGGTAACACACATATTCTGAATGCCTTTGGCAGAATTCGAATGAGCCATTTTAATCTAGATTAATCTAGATTAATTTCAAGATCACAGTGAGATTAATCTAGATTAAAAAAATTAATCTATGCCCACCACTAATATATATATATATATATATATATATATATTAGCCTACAAAAAAATCTTATGCATTGCAATCCTTTAATTTGTAATATTTGGCATGTTTTTGTGCTGCTGTGCGTCCCTGTGTTTAATAAGCAGCATGTACACTCTTTAAATAACATAGAAAAAACATTGCGCCAGACTTTAGACCAGGTTTGAGCTGGTCTATGGCGCAGTCTATTTTCAGGTCCTTAAAATAGCATTGCGCCAGCAATGCGCCTGAACACACCTCTTTTTTAGACCAGGACGCCCATGGGCACAAAAATGAGCGAAAATGCATTTGCTATGCATTAAATGACGTGGTGCTGGACGGGAAAATGTGAATGGTGCCAGACTGAATCTAGCAAATACACTTGTGCTGCACCTTGCGTCACATTGCACCGGGTGTATAATAGGGCCCTTCACAGAAATAGCTCGTTGGGATCACAGGTGGATCTGGTCGATGAGTTTAAAGAGGGGCTTTCCCTCTCATGTTAATCGGCTGTGGACTAGAAAGAGCTGCTGAAGAATGATGTTATTTCTCTAACATCGTCTGATCTGGGGGCCAGTGCTCTGCTGGGTTCAGCCCAGGAAGAACAGGAGATGTCTGAGGACAGCGAAGAAGCTGAGGCTGAGACTTCCCAATCCTCCTGCCCTGCTTATGACGAGCTGTTGGAGGTTATGGATCACGCCACGGTGAGGCTGGACTTTCCGTGGAAGCTGGCTAAGAAAGTGATGCTGCGAGACTGCTTGATGAGTGTTATCGGTATCACGGTGGTCGAAAAGTTCAGGGAGGCGAAGGCACGTTCAGCGGCCTTAATTCCACAAAGGTCCAGGTTTGAGCCCAAACAACCTGGTCCATCTCGGTGTGATAATCAGAGATGGGCACAGAAGGCAAGTGTCATGGCTTGAGCTCCTCCACCACCTGCGGGTAAGGGTAGGAGGAATCATTTGCAGAAATGACTGCTTCAATGCGGCGTGGCATGGAGGCAATCAGCCTGTGGCACTGCTGAGGTGTTATGGAGGCCCTGGATGCTTCGATAGCGGCCTTAAGCTCATCCAGAGTGTTGGGTCTTGCGTCTCTCGACTTTCTCTTCACAATATCCCACAGATTCTCTATGGGGTTCAGGTCAGGAGAGTTGGCAGGCCAATTGAGCACAGTAATACCATGGTCAGTAAACCATTTACCAGTGGTTTTGGCACTCTGAGCAGGTGCCAGGTCGTGCTGAAAAATGAAATCTTCATCTCCATAAAGCTTTTCAGCAGATGGAAGCATGAAGTGCTCCAAAATCTCCTGATAGCTAGCTGCATTGACCCTGCCCTTGATAAAACAAAGTGAACCAACACCAGCAGCTGACATGGCACCCCAGACCATTACTGACTGTGGGTACTTGACACTGGACTTCAGGTATTTTGGCATTTCCTTCTCCCCAGTCTTCCTCCAGACTCTGGCACCTTGATTTCCGAATGACATGCAAAATTTGTCCAAAAGTCCAGTGCTGCTTCTCTGTAGCCCAGGTCAGGCACTTTTTCCGCTGTTTCTGGTTCAAAAGTGGCTTGACCTGGGGAATGCGGTACCTGTAGCCAATTTCCTGCACACGCCTGTGCACGGTGGCTCTGGATGTTTCTACTCCAGACTCAGTCCACTGCTTCCGCAGGTCCCCCAAGTTCTGGAATCGGTCCTTCTCCACAATCTTCCTCAGGGTCCGGTCACCTCTTCTTGTTGTGCAGCGTTTTTTGCCACACTTTTTCTTTCCCACAGACTTCCCACTGAGGTGCCTTGATACAGCACTCTGGGAACAGCCTGTTCGTTCAGAAATTTCTTTCTGTGTCTTACCCTCTTGCTTGAGGGTGTCAATGATGGCCTTCTGGTCAGCAGTCTTACCCATGATTGCGGTTTTGAGTAATGAACCAGGCTGGGAGTTTTTAAAAGCCTCAGGAATCTTTTGCAGGTGTTTAGAGTTAATTAGTTGATTCAGATGATTAGGTTAATAGCTTGTTTAGAGAACCTTTTCATGATATGCTAATTTTTTGAGATAGGAATTTTGGGTTTTCATGAGCTGTATGCCAAAATCATCAGTATTAAAACAATAAAAGACCTGAAATATTTCAGTTGGTGTGCAATGAATCTAAAATATATGAAAGTTTAATTTTTATCATTACATTATGAAAAATAATGAACTTTATCACAATATGCTAATTTTTTTAAATAGGACCTGTATATATATATATATATATGTATGTATGTGGTCGCCGTCATTTTGCCAAGTAAGACATGTTCCTGGATCAACATCTTTTGATGATCCTGGATCAACATTACTTTCCAAAAATATACAACAAGGATGTTGATCCAGGAAAATGTTGTACCTGGTGAAATCACGCTCGCCGTATGTATATATGCATTAATGCTCTGGTAGTTATGTATATAATCCTTCTGTGAGATTTCTTTGCAGTGCTTTTCGGGGACCTGTGGGTTTCTGTCCTTTCTAAGGTAGGCCCTCTGTGAGTACCCCCCTTGGCTGGATTCAGAAACCAGGTGCTTGACTTGCAGTGTTACTTCACTCTTTGAAATTTTGTCCAGCTGGTATGATATCCCTGGTTCCAGCTTCACTACCTTCCCAGGTCATAGGCTTCTGCGGGAGCCTTCTTGATCATCAGTCCCACGGCAGAGCACTGCAAAAGCCCTGAGGGGCTTCCTGGTCACCATGATGTCCCCTCTTGCTGAGGCATCGAGTGGGAAGTGTAGGTGGCATTTGAGAGAACCTTCTTGTGTAATGCTGTCTCAGGCAGTGCTCCCCTCATCTTAAAGGGCTGAATTTGAGCTTGCCTCTCCTCTATGGTTCAGTACCTCTGGGTATCTGTGAACAGATGCTTGGGAAGCTTTAAGTACACATGCTAAGCTCTGTGAACACCATTCCATCAATGAGCTGCCCTTTCAGAGTGCCACGAGAGCCCCTTAGAACAGTATCCTAAAATCCATGTAATGGTAAGTGTGCACATGAATTCTTTACACACTTTCTAAAATCCACACTATGGTAAGTTTGCACGCTAGTACTCTGCCATCTTGTCTAAAATCCTATATTGCATGGTTGCTTCGTACCCTTTCTTGAGCTGGTAAAACCCCCATTCATCTTTGGTGCCACTCCACCTATGTATCCTCAGGATTACCTATTTAAACATGGTGTTGCTACTATGGATTTGTTGAGATAGTTCTTTCAGCAAGCTTATGCGAGAGCAAGTGGTAGCCCCTGTGTGACAGGCAAAGACTTAGTATGATACTAGTCTCTTGGTCGTATCCTTGTAAAGGAATCTATTTTTTATTCCAAGCCTTGAGTTCTACCCCCGGGCCCAGGAGTCTGGCCTTAACAGGTATGTTTGGGTATGTAGCCTAGGCCTTTGGCCATAAGGGATAATGTCACGGACAGCTGTCTAACGCCCCAGGGGCAACTCCTATGGAGATGGTAGAGTTGGTACTTAGTGCATGGTGGCATGGGTATACCGTTCCCCATAGAGATCACTAGAGGATGCAGTACACAGTTCCCTTGAAAGGGAATGTCTCAGGTTACTTTTGTAACCATGGTCCCCTGAGTAGGGAATGAGACACTGCATTCTATAGCTTCCTGCCATGTTTCGGGGACAAGCTTCAGACGAAGAAGTGGATGATGTGTTCTCCCGGTGCCAGTTTATATTATAGTCGCACCGGTAGTGTTGTCATGGGCTGTCGCAGGCCAACGTGTTGTTGGTGTTTTTCAATGTATGCTTCAGACATGGGTCATGGTGAGGAATTCCCCATAGCGACCCCTAGAGGACGCAGTGACTCATTCCCTACTCAGGGACCCATGGTTACATAAGTAACCTGTGAAGTTCTAAAATTAAGACATAATCAAACAGACGATGAACACTACTAACAGCAATGATTATATGTTGCAATCAAACTTGTAGCAAAATTTGGTAGTTTATGTTGTTTCAGGGTTGGCATCATCAGAAGTGTTCTGTCATGAACATGAATCACTGAATGTTAAGACCCCCCCCCCCCCCCATAACCCTCCCAGTTTATGAGAAAGGCAAACATATTCAACACCAACATCTTATTTTTTTTTATATTGACACCCGGCAAAATGCAGCTCAAGTGTTTTTTCTAGTTTCAGCCCGACGCAGTTCTCATTATACCGTCCTGTGCCACGTTGTTTAAATAGCAAGTGCATTTGCATCCATTTGTGGGCTCATGGGCATGCTGGTCTGAAAACGTGTTCAGACACATTGCTGGCACGCCAACTCATACCTGGTCTTAAGGCTGGCGCAATGTTTTTTCTTTGTTATTTAAAGAGCGCATTAGGCGGGACCACAATGTGCATACACAATGCTTATTAAACACACAGGGACATACAGCAGCACACAAACATGCCAAATATAAAAAATTAAAGATTACAATGCAAAATAATATGGTAACACTTAATCCTAACTGGTAGGATTAAGGATGTAGAATAATGCTTAATTAGCTCTAATACATGGCTAATATTCCAGTAATATACATGCAAATTAGCAACTGATAGATGTAACCATAAAATAAGGAGTTACCAATAAGGTTATTGTGTAGGCTATGGCATGAGCGCAACTGGGTCTTAAAGGGAATGGGAGATGAGACTCTGATTAGTTTATTGCACGCTATGCCCAAAAAAAAAACACTCATTACCAGTGGTGTATAAAGTACCTGAAAGTCAGACTCAAGTAAAAGTACAGATATCTTACCATAAAATTACTTTGGTAGAAGTTGAAGTCACCATTTAGAATATTATTTGTGTAAAAGTCTTAAAGTATTTGATATTTATTGTACTTAAGTACGAAAAGTATTAAAAAAAAAAAAATTAATTAGATAAAATTAAATAAAATTAAACGTCTTTAAGTATTTAAAGACGTGTATTTAAAGTAAAAGTAAATGCAAAATGGAAAAGAAGTACACACACACATACAGTACACACACACACACACACACACACATATATATATATATATATATATATATATATATAAATGTTCATACACAGCTTGAGAAGCAAGATTTTGTTCGGTTTTAACTATTTCTTCCATTTTATATTTTTGGGTAAGAATAAGAAGCACTTCATCCGGTACTTAGTGTCTTTCATTCCAACATAAGAAAATATTTCTAGAATCTGCATCTGAAATAGCATTTAGCCTACAGTTTATATATCTCAGAGGGGACATGGATGAATTGAACCTGTAGTTACAGATGCATAAATAGGCTTAATGTATTGTTTTTAACATAAAACGCTGAATACTGATATTTGTAATAACTGAAAACATGGTGGAAAACAATTGTCGAAATGTGAAATTAAGTAGGCGACAACAAGTGAATGTTAATGAGTAAGTCTTTGAGATTGAACCGATTCATTCAAAAGACTGATTCATTCAGAAACAAAGCATTTGACCGTGTTAATGAGTCAATCACTGAATCATTTATTCAACCGATTCGTTCAAAAAGCTGATTCATTCAATAGGTAAACACCGTCCATTGCTCAGAGATGCAAAACAGTGCTGTGGTCTTTGTTTGGAATTACTTTCGTTAGCAAAATTTAACAAAAACAAGCAATATTATGTCTAAAATGTAAGTCACTTATTGCTTTACTGAACTTTACTGAATGATATGTGATATGGCCGGCAGCCATATCACCCTGGAGCCCAAGACCGGTTTCCCACTGAAGCTAAGCAGGGCTGAGTCTGGTCAGTACCTGGATGGGAGACCTCCTGAGAAAACTAGGTTGCTGCTGGAAGAGGTGCTAGTGAGTCCAGCAGGGGATGCTCACCCTGTGGTCTGTGTGGGTCCTAGTGCCCCAGTGTAGTGATGGGGACACTATACTGTCAACAAGCACCGTCCTTTGGATGAGACGTTAAACCGAGGTTCTGACTCTCTGTGGTGAGTAAAAATCCCAGGATGTCTTTCGAAAAAGAGTAGAGGTGTGACCTCGGCATCCTGGCTAAATTCGCCCATTGGCCTCCGACCATCATGGCCTCCTAACAATCCCCATATCTGCTGATTGGCTTCATCACTCTGTCTCCTCTCCACCAGTAAGCTGGTGTGTGGTGGGTGTTCTGGCGCACTATGGCTGCCGTCGCATCATCCAGGTGGATGCTGCACACTGGTGGTGGATGAGGAGATACCCTCTGACAATGTAAGCGCTTTGAGTGCCTAGAAAAAAAAGCGCTATATAAATGTAATGAATTATTATTATTATTATTATTATTAAATGTGCTCATGCATCTGCAGAAAAACGGTACTCTTTGTGCAATATAGATTAAGTTAACAAGGCCTACATTAAATTATATAAATATAAAAAGCATACAGAAAAATATTGCTGTCTACAATTTAGAATCCCTGGAATATTGAGTTTTAATAGACTAATAAATGAATGTGCATGCACTCTGTATATGATTCAGTGATATAGCCTACTTGATAACGTTAGATTGCAACAAAATTTACCATATTATTGCAGACGACGCTGTATATCGCAAACCCCAGTTTGACTTGAGTGGAAAAGTTAAATCACTTTGCGCGCACTTGTTTGCACATGAGCAAAAGTGTTTTTAGGAGTCTAACTTGCAAACACCAGAACACTGATTCATCAAACTTGCAAACCTGCACCTTTCCTGCAGTCTACTGTATGTTCTTCTAACTATTTTGTAGTAAGTAACGAATATACTTAGGGGAAATGTATTGGAGTAAAAGTAAAAGTTGGCTGAAATAAAAAAACTCAAGTAAAGTACAGATACTCCCAAAAAATGTTTAAGTACTGTAACTAAGTATTTTTACTCCGTTACATTACAACACTTCCCATTACTCATTAAGAGAATAGGGACAACCCGTTTAGACCATGTGTAAGTAAGTTTTATTTCTATAGCACTTTTCATAGACAAAAAAGTCACAAAGTGCTTCACAAAATTAATTAAAATATATACTTAACAGATATACTAATGCACATAACATACAAATATACACAAATACACAAAAACATACAAAACCATATTGCTAATTAAATGCTTGTCTAAAAAGATGCGTCTTAAGGCGTTTTTTAAAAGCTTCCACTGAGTCTAAAGCTCTAAAGACTAATGGAAGAGAGTTCCAGAGCCTTGGAGCCACCAGACAGAAGGCTCGGTCACCTCTTGTCTTAAAACGTGTTCTAGGAACAGTTAAAAGGTCTTGGCCTGAAGGACCTCAAAGAGCGACCAGAAGTGTATACATGCAGTATATCCTGGATATAAGAGGGAGCTTGATCATGCAAGGCTCTGTAAGTAATGGTTAAAAATGTAAACTGTACTCTAAAACTGATTGGAAGCCAATGTAGAGCCTTAAGTATAGGTGTAATATGTGTTCTTCTGTTGGTCTTCTTCAAAAGACTTGCAGCTGCATTCTGTACCACTTGCAACTTGTCCATAGAGGATTTGTTTTAAGTGTACAGTACATTACAAAAGTCAAGATGAAAAGAAATAAAAGCATGAATAAGCATCTCCATCTCTTTTTCTATCAGGGCTAAAATATAAATATAATTGAATATCATCAGCATAACAATGGCATGATATTTCTCCAAAACTACCAATAATCTTCCCAAGAGGAAGCATATACAGGCTGAACAGCAGAGGGCCAAGCACAGAACCTTGGGGCACACCAAAGGACAAAGGAGCAGAGTCTGACATATATGTTCCTACGGACACAGAGAAACTCCACGGTATGAAACGCTGCACTAAGATCTAATAGAACCAGCACAGAGCATTTACCCCCATCAGCAGCCATCAAAATATCATTTGAAACCCTAAGGAGGGCAGTCTCAGTTGAATGATTTTTACGAAAACCAGACTGAAACTTATCAAAGATATTATGAGAATTATGAGATTATGAGAGCAAAACTCATAATCAAAAGATATTATGAGAATTATGAAATTATGAGAGCAAAACATTATTTAGCTGATTCGCAACAACCTTTTCTAAAATTTTAGAAAGAAAGGGCAACTTAGAAATAGGCCTGTAGTTTTTAAATGAAGCTGCATCAAGATTGTTCTTTTTCAAGATAGGCTGAACAACAGCATGCTTAAAGCAGCTAGGAACCTGGCCCAGCTGAAGAGATGGGCCAAGATGATTTATGGATTTTAAAAGTAAAGTAGTAGGTAAAATATCAACATGGCTTTGAGATGGTCTCATCGTGCCCACTAATTCAATGATGTCATTCAGGGTAATAGGGCAGAAAGAGTCCAATATTGAAGGTCTGTGATCTTTAACTATATAATGGTTAGCTGATGGGACCAAGCCTGCCCTGACAGCTCTAACCTTGTCCACAAAATGAAACAAAAATTGATTGCAGTCAACATTTGCAAACACATGCAGCAGGAGAAACAATGTTGTTAATAGTTTTAAAGAGAGCTTTTGGATTGTTTTTACAGGCAGAAATCAGATTAGTAAAATAAGAGGCTCTAGCCTCTTTAATCATTTCGTGTAAGTCCCTATAGAGCTCTTTAAGATACAATCGGGGAACTTGTAGCTGAGTCGCTTTCCATAAGCGCTCAGTTCTCCGACAAACACGCCTTAAGCTACGAATGGCGTCATTCATCCACGGTGATGTATTGACAGATGAAATTTCTCTAGTTTCAAAAGGTGCCACTTTGTCCAACAACACAGTACAGTGATCATTAAAAACCTGTGCACAAGCTTCTACATCTTTTGAAATAAGAACCAGGCTTGAATCGAACGCAGCTGAAAATTTCTCAACAGTACGCTGGTTAATCAAACGTGAACAGGACTCTCATTTAGCAGGGAGAGGATCCTCATCACACACAAGATCAAAAAAGATGCAATTGTGATCACTTATAAAAACATATTCGATACAGACATTATTAATATTTACACCATAAGAAAAGACAAGACCAAGCGTATGTCCCTTGTTGTGCGTAGGGCCAAAGACATGCTGAGTGAAGTTAAAAGATTCAGTAATATTTACAAATTCAGAAGCATTTGTACAAGTATCATTATCCACATGGATATTAAAATCGGCAACAATTATCACTCTATCCAACTTAATAATAGATGATAGGAAGTCAGAAAAATCAATGAGAAAAGTGGCCGCTGGCCCAGGTGGCCGGTAAACTAAAATACAATAAAATGAGTAAGAGCGACCCACCTTAATCATCTGTAATTCAAAAGAAGAGTACGTGTCAGCGCTCACTGACTGGCAGATAAAACGTCTTTTAAAAACCACGGCAAGACCTCCATCCCGACTTGTGAGTCTTGGCGTGCTGATAAAATTACAGTCCATAGGACAGAGTTCATTTAAGTGAATGTATTCCATATTCTGTTGCCAAGTCTCCGTAAGCAACATGAAGTCTATGCTTTTAGAGGTAAATAAATCGCTGAGCAGAAGAGACTTGTTTGCAATTGAACGGGCATTCATCAGACCCATCCTGAGCAGGGCAGGAACACCCGAAGCAGTGAAAGAGGCTCGTGGCAGCGACCTCAGATGTACCAAACACACACCACGACCAAAGGTAGAGTTTCTCTGGTACAACATAACCAGAGTCATGGGGACATCAGGGAAGACATAAAGGTCTGTGGTTGAAGTCCAAGATCCCCAGTTTAAAGAGTTTTTTCAGATGAATCTGTCTCCCTGCCCTTTTTCTTCGCTTTCTCCGCCGTCTATTTGTAAGTCATATTAGGCCCTCTTCATGCCGCATACGGACAGCATTTTCAGTTGGACGTGCGAACGGTGCTGCAAACTTGTCAATACCACTCCAGATATATCCGTCACCGCACTCCACCATAGAAGATTGGATTAACAGCAATGTTTGGCGATGATACGCCCATGCTGTAGAATCTAAATCTAAAATCTAAATTAATTTACAACATATATATTTTACAAATATATAATTTACAACATCTGTTTACATGTTTATTTCTGATATTACGTGGATTACATGCTTTACATGAATGTAGATGTTTCAGGAATTACTTAAAACTCCACCATGATATTATGTACTTGAGTGGAGAATAAATGTTAAAGAACGTCTGCCTTGTACATGAATTTTGTTTTGTAAATGGAGATAAATAACGAAATAAAACAAATATAACTTTATAATATAACATTATAACATCCTGAAAAAAAATTAGAAAATTAATCTTACATTTATTTTTAGAAATGTAATTTCAAAACGTGAGATAGTTGTATATATATATATATATATATATATATATATATATATATATATATATATATATATATATATATATATATATATATATATATATATATATATATATATATAAATATATATATTGTACACAAAGGCTCTTACTGCATGTTAGAGTTATTGAACAGTCATTATGAAAACCATTTATACCACACAATTTCCTTATGTTGTATTAAGGGGCTTTCATTTTGATCTACATTGTAATAAAAGTTTTTGAACAAAAAATCCTGACCTTGGACGTTGGTCCACTGTACAAGCACCAGAGGTGTCAAGTAATGCAGTAAAAAATACCTTACTTAAGTAGAAATTTTGGGTATCTATACTGGAATAATTATTTTTCAACCGACTTTTTACTTCTACTCCTTACATTTTCATGCAATTATCTGTAATTTCTACTCCTTACATTTTAAAAATAGGTTCGTTACTGCTATTTCATTTCGGCTGATTTTCATTCCGGCTTGTCATCATTCAAAAAAAAAAAAAAAAAAAAAAAAAAAAAAACCTATCCAGATAAATCGCACCATCCGGATGAAGTGAATCTGATTGTGGTTGGATGAGAAGTATAAACATATACCATTCCGACACCCTATTAGTTTGTTCGTGATCCATCGCACCTGCACATGACACAAATCACATCACACTCCAGCAAAGACATAGCCAGTGTTGGGTTTGTTTATCAAAAAATATATTTCTTAAAAGTTATTATTTCTCAACTACTGGCTCAATTATCAAATGGGTGCTTTCTCTTCTTCCTCCGCAAATTAAGCTACTGTAGGTAGTTCGGTAGCAAGATGCTTGAATAAATTAGCATTTGCGATTGAAAACGCGATTGACAATGTTGTGATAAGTAGGCTGTACCAACTTTGTAAGGGGCCATTCACATATCGCACCTAAAAACGCTAGGCGTGCTGCCTTCTGATTCTCTCCCAAAGCCTTCGGGCACTTGCGCTCCTGAGGCGTCTGCCGTTGCTAAGCAACCATGACCTGGTCTCTCTCCATGAAGACGCGGAAATTTCAGCAAATGATAAATTGATTTGCAGCACTAAAATCTCTCACAGTAGCTCCGCTACTAAATTTATTTAAAAATGTCTATCCATATACAGCTATGATCAGCTGTTCCTTCACACACAAATTTTTTTTTATAAAATTCCATATCTTGGCTGAGCTTTCAACGTTGTTACGGGAAAGGATGAAGATGAATGGTTGGTTCTTGTCACATGACCTGTGGTGCGCTTGCGGCTTTGTCCCTAACTTGTTACCCCCCAACACTGGACATAGCAGACATATGTAACGAATCAATCACGAAGGTATCAGGATTATGAGTTATTTTTCATTTTTATTTTTTGATTAGTCACTTGGGTTAATCATTCATTTTGACAGTAATAATGTTTATTGTAAATAGACCACCGTACAAGGGTAATTGTTACTAAGCCTGCCCCAATTTTCTTGTCCATTGCCCTCACAGATTCCTGCAGCTAAGCTTGGATGTACATTTACATTCCATTAAAAGTTATTGATGATATGCCTCTGAAGTTTGACTTTTTGCACCATTACAATACTTATAGGCAACTAGTCATCATATCTCTAGTTCTTTAATGTATTTGTATTGTACTAAAATGCATTAATTTTCAATGGGCATATATGCGGCTGACACAGGTAGCCTAGTGCATCCAAATTTTTCAACATGAACATTGTAATATAACATTATAGTCATTATGGCCTTTAGAAAAATGTTTTTTGAGGAGGTGGGGTAGTGTACAATAGTCCCAAGTGGCGTTGCCTAAGCTTTTGTTTTTAATGACATTTCTTTCCTTACTTTTATACTTTAAGTACTATTGAAATCAGTACTTTTATACTTTTACTTGAGTAAAAAGCTTGAGTAGCCTTTTCTTCTTTTCTAATATGGAAGCTTAGTAGAGGATGTGCTTGTTGAGGAATGATCTTCTTCATCCAGGGACTCAAAAGAACTGTCTCCAGCTACCTCTTCTCGGACGGGGTGATAATCCAGATTATGTCAGTGGCTCTCAAACCTCTCCATGAAGTACCCCCAGCATTGCAAGTTTTGTGTGTCTCCCTATTTCTGACACACATCCACTTCAGGTCTTACAGTGTCCACTAATGAGGTGCTGAGTTGAATCAGGTGTGATAGATGAGGGAGACATACAAAATGTGCAGGGCTGGGGGTACTCCAGGACAGATTTGAGAATGTATTGGGTCATCAGCATAACTGAGATCAGCATCAGAGTCCTTGGGGGTTTTCTGGTACATGGGCCTGAAGTTCTTTTACCATAGAAACTGTTGAAATCCATCTAGTAATTGTAAAAAAAAAAAAAAAAAGAAACACAAAAAACAAATAAATAACAATCTCTTACCTTTTTAGTAATGTAAGTACATCAGCATCTGTCATTTAATAAGTAATTGCCTCTGATAAACATGATTTCCACAAATTAATTCTATGAATTCATTATATTTACTTCATAAAATAGCTAAAAGTGGCAAAGAAAACCACACATTTAAGACATTATCTCAGTGTTTTAATGGTGAAATAACAAGAGCTGTGTCATAGTCATAGCTACGACTGATCAGAAGTTTATTTCTCAGCAAATTGTACATTCTGACTGCAGATATGGATGATCTGAAAACATTAGCACTTTTTACTATAAAGTGACAAATCAACCATTTGGTTGAACAAGTTTTTAAAAAAATCATTAAAAACATACTAAAGTTTTTTCATGGCACCAAGTAACATAATTTTGTAAAGTTAGGGCTCTTACGTGTCATATGTTAAAAGAAAAAATGCTTACCTTGCAAAACATTACCAAGAAGGGCTCACATGGAAGGGTTGATTTCTTTGTTTCTGACATCCATGTTAGAAGAAGGATTGTGACAAGTGCTGTTGATTGACACTCTGACATATAGTGATTTTTTTTGGCATGACATACATCAACCAGATGGTAGCGATGGCTCAATCAGCTTGAGTTAAGTTAGGTACTCCTGTCAATAAAATATAGTGTCTCAAAATGTGCTCAACCATTTGGTCGAGCAGGCAGTTAAAGGGATTTTTTGCGAGTGGGATGAATTAATGTACATTCACATTTAGTCTAGAACTACAACATGTTCACACAGTGCACATAACGCCTCTATACTTCTGATTTCTCCCAATACGGGGACAGGAGAACTTTCAGTCAATAAATGAGAAAACAAAGTAACTGGCATTACTATTTTTTGAAAAAGTAACTCAGATAATTTCTTGTAAATTAAAAAAGTATGCGTTACTTTACTAGTTACTTGAAAAATGTAATCTGATTACGTAACTCACGTTACTTGTAATGTATTACCCCTAACACTGTTTATTTCAGCAGGTCACACATATTTATTCATTATTTGGCTTTTTTTTTTTACACATTTTATTTCCATATACAGAGCCCATGACATGCTTAAAATAATGTCCATGAATTTAGAAATGTAACACTTTTGTCCATTTCTTTGTATGAATTAAAACGTTTTTAAATAATAATAATAATAATAATAAAAAAAATGTCTGTGCCATTAAGGTCAAGCAAAAAAAAGGACGTTTGTAATTGGGTGCTTAGATTCACTAATTAGAAGAAAAATAGAACAAGCCTGGGCAAAAAGCCAAGGCAGCCAATTTGGTGTAATTTTTTTTTTTTTTTTTTTTTTTTTTTTTTTGCCTTGGCTTTGTGTATTTTTCTTCTAAACAACAATAATCCATTTTAAATAAATAAATAAAATGGTTTCATATACAGAGTTGTGTTGTTCGGGAGATAAATTAGTCAACACAATACAACTTAAGAAATGTGTCATTTAATTAGAAAACAAACACAGAAATCAGGTAGAGCCCTGCATGGGTCTCAAACCTAAGCCATATAGCAGCCCTAAAATAGAGAAAATAAACCGGATGCGCTTTCTGCCATCTCTGTCTGCGTGAACATGTCGAGATTGGGCTGAAATGCAAAGCTCTTAAAGCAAGTGCAGTTTAGCTTCTCCGTGTCAGAAACTGATGTTTTATATTCACAGTAAGATACATTTAATACATATAAGACTGAATCCATGAAGGGCTAATAATGACAGTTAATATTTAGACGTTAATATTATCGTGCTTTGGTTCATATTTAATTATTAATAATTAATTATTATTACAGCAAAAATGTGTTTTTGTTCCAATAATAATTTGTATGTGAGGTTGAAAAATAAATAGTGCTAAAAACAATATTAAACTCACAAGAATTATCTGCTTAATGACACTGTTATTTTTATTATTGTGAAGTCAGATGAATGAAGAGCCCATCTGTCTTGTGGCGCAAACACGCATTGGAAAAGGGTGGAAAAGTTTGGTTTATCAAGTTAATCCATAGTCCAGTGGTAGAAGGTAGTCAAGTAATTTCACAATTCCCAGATTTCTTTTCTTTTATAGAGCATGTCCATTTTATACTAAGCAACCAGTATTGTGACTGAATTCAGTCCAGCTGGAGGGGGTTAGGTTTTAGGTGTAGTCCGGTATGGCTTGTGGGGGTTGAAATAAAGGTGTGAAACTCTTGCTTTTTCATATGGAGAGTGTCTGATGAGCATTTTAAACTTGCAGAGCAGGTTTAGGCAAACGGTCTGTATTAGGACAAATGCAACGGCATACAGTGTATTACATACAATATAATATGGTTTCGTTTTTTTCTCAGGGGACATGAGGCAGATTCTGAGAGAGAAACAAAGAAACTGGCCTAAAGAGACATGTGTCTGCCAAAGAGATTAAAAAAAAAACTTTTGTTCTTAATGTATGCTGCTTGGAATATTTTCGGTTTTGTGTACAAACAGATACCTTTTTCCAAAGTAGCTCCCTGTCAAAATAAAGGACAGGTAATGAATAACAAAGTATGTGCATGTCAGAATGCATGCAAAGGATTTTAAAATATAAACAAAAAATATACTTGTGACAAATATAGGCCTAATATGTGAGAATATATAATATTAAATATTTTAACTACAGTGCTTTTCTTTAATTTTCCCCAACTGCAGTAGTCAAATGTAACACATTGGCGAGGCAAAGTTGACGGCTATTTGCGAAAATGTGCTTTGATGCATTTGTTTGATAACGTGTGGTTAAAGTGCCCCTTAGTGGTCAAAAGCTGCAAATGCACTTTGCAGACGCGGCGGCGGTAAAAAGCACACTCTGGTTGGCCACCTACTGTAGCTTGTTTTCATGTCTGTTACTATCTGTGTGTCCTTGGAATGATTACATGCTCTAGACTGCATTTGCTCCAGCAGTATAAACACAGACGTGTAAATGCTGCTGCTAATATGCTTAATATTTCACTCAAACTGCTAACATTACACTTATTTTACCTTGTTTATAGTTGCTCATTTTTTAATTCTATTAGACAAACCATGTAATAAACACAGCAATATGGATTAAAAGAGCATTCACAAGAGCAACATCTTAGATGTTGATTTCAGACGTTTCTAAAGTGCGCTGTCACTGTTACAGCAAATACTGCCAAGTATTTGAATGTTGATCAGCGAGCTCATTGGCTACAGATACAGGAGAGAACCAATCAGCTGTGCCATGTGATAATGATGTCATAATGTCATACTTAGTTCGATCTATCGGACTGAGCCATCTAGAGTTTTATGCCAGAACTTTGTATTCGTCTGGTTGACAAATTGGCCAAAATGTCCTTGATTAATCAGTTGTACTGACCATGAACTTTAGTTCACTTGGGACAGTATTCCAATTTCCTCCAGCCAGTCCAACTCATTTGTGACTAATTGGTTGAATGGTTTATGGCACTGAATGAGCCTTGAGAATCCATGGAATTATGCCATCTTTAAAAACAATCACCATCTTTTTCAAAACACTGCTTTCAACTAAAAGAGGAAAACTTTTTTCTATGTAAATATCATATGATAGGATATGCTCACCTCTGCAGCCTCTTGCACTAAATATAGGGTCATCTAACCCCAAAACTCAGGCAAGATGGCCCATATGTGCCTCTTCACCTATTTTACAGTATTCATTTTATATATATATATATATATATATATATATATATATATATATATATATATATATATATATATATATATAAAAATCAGTTACACTAAAGAGTACTTCATAAAATATATGTCTGTCTTTAGTAATATGTGGATTTATTTATTATTTAGGGACTGTGTTTAACTGTGATCTGGGCTGTCCCACAGGCAAAGGACCTGAGACCATATTTGCTGGTCAGAATCTGAATGATAATGAGTGGCACACAGTACGAGTGAGCAGGAGAGGAAAGAGTCTGAAGCTGTCTGTGGATGACTTGGCCACTGTGGAAGGTATTCTAATGCATGCAACCTGAAATAAATTATTATGTGAATTATATAAAACCCCCTATTGTGGTTTATTACACTGTAATAATTTAGGCTAGTTCACACTGCCACAACAAACGACAGCGAACGAGTCTGCAGTTATTGGGCAGTCAGAGGTGACAGATTTAGCAGACAATCAGAGTTTATGATGGACACAGACACAGGTTATTTTTTAGCTTCAGACTACTATTCCATCCAGGCAGAGTATATCAGATATCTTCAAGAAACAACTGAAAAATCTTATTTTCCATGATCATCTAACTGCCTCCTCCTCAAAAAAAAAAAAATAATAATAATTATACCCCTCCACTTTTTCTGTTTTCTTACTATCCTTATCCCTTCCTGTCCTAGCTTTTACTACTTTGAACGATGACTGAAACCTTGTATAACAGGCACTTCTTAAGTTTATTGCCATCTAATGGTAAATGGCTTGTTGTGTTCCCCAATTGTAAGTCGCTTAGGATAAAAGCATCTGCCAAATGAATAAATGTATATATGGTTGAGATTTTGTGCTGATTTTAGTACACACATTGTTTTCATTTGTATTGCATCTTATAGTAATGAGTCAAGTTCAGCAGTGTAGCATATAATAATGTTCAGGATGACCTGAAAGTGGATAGTGTGAAAGTCATTTTAGTGTATTCCAGCTTTTAAAGGATCTACTGAACTTTCAAATCTTTACAAACACAACATATGCAGAATCATGTCATGTTGCTATAAAAGATGCATGACAAATGGAAACAGTGTGTGTTATAAAAAACTCCCCTAAACTGCAAATCTTGGCAAAAGTCAGGTAGTGTGTTCCAGCTTTAGTTGCCATGTTCTAGTACATTGTTAGAGTATCCACAATGGGAGCTACATATTCTGACTATTTATGTAGTTGAACATTTACATCCTTTTGTGCAGTTGTAATATTATGTTATGTGTTGTATATCTGATTGATGTTATATGAGATTACTTATATATAAGTTTATGGAGCATGGGGGTGAATTAGTTAATCATCTACCAATGTGCTTCAGTTCACAGGAGTTCATTCATTCTTCTGCTTCAGTTTATGGAGTTCAAACAGTGTTTTTTTTTGGGGGGGGGCATATTCATTCTAGATGTATCTTTTTCAAAATATTGACAATCCATTATTAATAATCTGGCAGGGCTGTTCTTTCATTGTCATACGTTTGTGAACAATTTAGTAAGCATTGGTTAGATGTTCTGAAAATCCTAATTCAGCGTGTCAACAATGGCTGGCATTTTTATAATTTATTTTAAATCTCTCATTATTCTATATAACCTCCACATCTACCAAATCTTCAATAGTTTTATCAACTTGTTTTCTTTCAATTGGTACAGGTTCATTTTGGAGCTGATTGATCATAGGACTTATTGATCAGAGCTTATACTCTTCAGTTTTTGGGTAAAAAAAATTATTATTATTTGATTATTTGAGGTACGCAAGCTCAGATCAGTGAGGCCCAGAATCAATCAGCTTCATAAAAGAAATACAATACCTGCAGTAATTAAAGTAGAACTTATATTTTCTGGAAAAAGAAAAACCCCTATAGGGGTCAAAACTACTGGAACACCACAGGATGAATTATCTCATACGCATAGAATGAAGCCAAATCCATTTGGACCTAGTCTTCCAATCATTCTGTCTGGAAAACACCTATTAAAACATCTATTAGTGTGGCGTATAACAGTAACTTCACCTCTGTGTGTGTGTGTGTGTATAGTGGAGCTCCCTGACTCCAACACCAAGAGCAGATGAGAGGACAGATCTAGTTGGAGATTGTTGGGATAATATGAACTGGCCTTTTTATGATATACATGAAATTAACCTAACATTGTTCTCAACACTATGCCATGAAACAGGAGAGATACCAGGTGACCACACACAGCTGGAGTTTTATAACATCGAGACAGGGATCCTTACAGAGAAACGCTACCTGCCCATCTCGCCCTCCAACTTCATTGGGAATCTCCAGAGCCTGATGTTTAATGGCAAGTCATACATCGACCTCTGCATAAACGGAGACATCGACTATTGCGAAGTCAACGCCATGATCGGATTCAAGAACATCATTGCAGATCCAGTGACCTTCAGGTCCTGCTCAAGCTATCTGTCTCTGAGCACACTGCAGGCGTACTACTCCATGCACCTGTTCTTCCAGTTCAAGACCACCTCATCAGACGGACTCATCCTGTTCAACACTGGAGATGGAAATGACTTCCTCGCTGTAGAGCTGGTTAAGGGGTACGTTACGGACAGACAGACATTGTGATATTATTTGTCAGGGGTTTTCATTTAGATAACAAAGACACTGAGAAAGTATTGAGCTGGTTATAGAAAAATACAAATGTAAAAGCTTGTAATATAGTTGATGGCATAGCTATTACTTCAATTTTGAAAAAAAAAAGAAAGAAAATATTTTGTTATTTTTCCTTAAAAAAAACTGTTAATTTATTATAATGTATATTGAAGTATAATCTAAATCTTCTGTATTTGTATATGTGATCCACTTAATTAAATTTCATGATATCTTTGTTTAGCTTCCTGCATTACATCTCAGACTTGGGAAACGGTGCGTATCTCATCAAGGGAAACTCAAACAAGCCTCTTAATGACAACCAATGGCACAATGTCATCATCTCCAGAGACACAAATAACCTGCACACTGTCAAAATTGACACCAAAATCACCACCCAGACCACCGTTGGGGCCAAAAATCTAGACTTAAAAGGTATATTACACATTAATACTATTTTAACTTGCCAATAACCTTGCCCTGCTGCCTTTTTTGTGACAAAGGTGATGAAATATTTGTTTTATGGATTAAAAATAATTTGTTAGCACTAGATTATGGGACACTATTCACTACTAACTAGTTGCTTATTAGCATGCATATTACTAGCATATTGGCAGTTTATTAGTACAACTTCTATTGTACACATCAATGCCTTATTTGGGATGGCTAAATCCTTTAACCAGAACCAGTACCTAAAAATAGCTACTACAACAGCTACCTTACTTCCTGTCAGTTAGCAGCTATTGTTGCTCTGTTTGCAGGTGATCTTTATATTGGTGGTGTTCCTGAGGAGATATACAAAGAGTTGCCCAAGTTAGTTCATGCAAAAGAAGGATTTCAAGGCTGTCTGGCATCTGTGGATCTAAACGGCCGTTTGCCAGACCTGATGTCTGAAGCGCTGCTCTGTGTTGGACAGATTGAGAGAGGATGTGAAGGTGATAACACATTTCTTACTTTTCAATAGAAACACTGAATTCTTGATGATACAAGATCTGATTACTCTGGCAGTTTTTTATTTATTTATTTATTTATTTATTTTTATGCAAGACTTGTTACATATTAATTCAAAGCTGTACAATATTGAACTATACATATTTTCATATTGTAATATACAACATAAGCTACATACTGTAAATATTTAACATAAATAAGCTTTCATAAAGACTGGATTAAAAGAGAATTTAGATTTTGAATTTCCTGATAACATGCCATTGATATCAGCAATATTTAACCTTATCAAAAGGAGTGGCCATTTGCATTAAGAGCAAATAGCTTTAGGTGTAAATGAATGAATGAATGAATGAATGAATGAATGAATGCCTTTTTCAGTTCATTATTGACATTTACCTTAACTGGCTTACTAAGTATACTGTGGTAATCATTTCACTCCTAGTATTGTTGCTGTTGTCAAAAGATTTGTTGTGTCTGTCATGTCGTAGATGTTTGTTGTCTCCTGCAAATGCAGCAGTTTTCAGCATCTGCTGGAAACACTTTTGAATAGATAGCATAATTTCTGCTGTTGCTGCATGAAATCTACTTTTCATACACCATGTTATGCCCCAAACGACATGAATATTTCATACTGTTTCCATCACACACCTGTTTTACATAAATGACATGTTGACCTTTGTCTTGGCAGCTGCTTTGTCCTCATACAGTATCTGGTGCTTCTCATTTCATTACTGGCGCATCCTCATTTGCTTTCTTTGTGTCCTCTCTTCTCTCCTCGTAAGATTCAAGGGCAGAATATAAGGAAACAAGGTGGAGGATTCGAAGAGAAATGTTTAGAATAAATCGGAATATCCTTGCTCACAATGTGACAGGATTACGCTCAAGGGAGCTGCATTTATGTTGTTAATTAAGAATTTCATAATAAGAAAGAATAAAGCAAGTGCTTTATTGGTTATAGAGAACCAATCAGAGCACTTTTGAGGATGAAATTAAAAGTTTACAAGATCTTCAAATCTTTGATCAAGTTTTGCTTGAGACAGCTGCCCCATTTTTAAATATGCTAATAATGTATATCTCAGATAACCCCACCTCTAAATAAATCTGAACTGCGTTTGATTGCTTTTAATGGAAATTAGATGCAGAAGAAAGTGTAGTGTAGACAAGGGTGCTTCTCAATTCCCTAATGAAACTGCCTAGTTTCATCACTCCTCCATCTCATCCTGTGACCCAGAAAGTGATAAAACTCTGCCTTCATGAATGATGTGCAAGTTGTCTAATTTTACCATAAGAATGAGAGGATATAGGGCAGAGGACTCATCCTGAGCAGCTTCCTTTATGCATCCTTTATGGAGGAAGTCTTTGTAGTGAACATCATATTCTAAGGCATTCAAAAGATAAATTGAGTGTCTTCATGGCACTGGATGCTGGACTGGTTTCTTTTGTCATTTTGTCTGATTTAAGCAGACAGTGGATGGCTAGATATAATGCTTTGACTGCTACGTTCATTCACTCACTCATTAGCAAAACAATAATCCAGCTACACGTGCAATGCAGCTCGCAGTCACTGTGTGGGTTGATAAGGTAAAACTCTGGACAATTTTTCTTGCGTGCACCCATTTTTAATGCGTCTTGACTGTCGTGCAGTCTGACATTAATGACAACTGAGATCCCACAGTGTGACATGATCATCATGTTCGTACAGTCCTAAAGGACTTTGAAAAAATTGCGCAGTGTGAGCCCCGGCTTAAGTCAGTAGCTGCTGGAATGTTAATGTTTAGCCTCTATGGGTTTGCAAATAAAAAATATAAAAACGTGGATGTCTTCTTAATACACTTGATGAAGGCCAAGGGATGAAATCATACACTGAACAAAATTATAAACACACACTTTTGTTTCTGCCCCAATTTTTCATGAGCTGAACTCAAAGATCTAAAACTTTTTCTATGTACACAAAAGGTCTATTTCATTCAAATAATGTTCACAAATCTGTCTAAATCTGTGTTCGTGAGCACTTCTCCTTTGCCGAGATAATCCATCCACCTCACAGGTGTGGTATATCAAGATGCTGATTAGACAGCATGGTTACTGCACAGGTGTGTCTTTGGCTGGCCACAATAAAATGCTGTAATGCTCAGCCCAGAGGACTGGGTTTCTAAAATTGAAATGGGGTCTGACTTTTCTGTGTGAAACTTAAAACGTGTTAAAAGAATGACATAAAACAGAAATACGGATAATAAGAATAATGTATTTACAGGTTCACAATAAAAGACTTCAAAACAACACTATAAAACCAGGTAAACTCAGACTGTTAAAAGAATACAGGTATTTTGTCCATATCCTAAAAACAGTTCAAGAATCCCAGTGTGTCGTTGAGTCCCAATCTGAGTGTCCACCTGTGTATATACAATCCAAGTTGCTGCAAGTGATCCGGAAAGGTAAGTCCAATGAAAAAGTAACTCCACTGTCCGTGTGTGAGTGGAAGCTGTGAATGGCCTCATTGTTTGTTTGCCATGCTGCTCTTCTTATAGTGCTCCTGCCAATCATACGGTTCTTAAAGACACACACACACTAAGTGTCTAAGTGGTTAAGAGGCGTAAAATGGACATAAGAAGCATGAAAACCAATTAAAACTCTATAATACATAAAATCAATGTAATAAATAGAGCGTTAAAACATGTCCCTTGTGTGACAGTGTCACAAGCCCTCTCTAAAATGTGCAGTTTTATCACAGTGTAGTTTATAAAATGTGCAGCACAGTGCCACAGATGTCGCAAATTTTGAGGGAGTGTGCAAGTGGCATGCTGACTGCAGGAATGTCCACCAGAGCCGTTGCCCATGAATTGAATGTTCATTTCTCTACCATAAGCCATCTCCAAAGGCGTTTCAGAGAATTTGGTAGTACATCCAACCTGACTCACAAGCGCAGACCACGTGTAACCACACCAGCCCAGGACCTCCACATCCAGCATCTTCACCTCAAAGATCGTCTGAGACCAACCACCCGGACAGCTGCTGCAACAATCGGTTTGCATTACCAAAGAATTTCTGCACAAGCTGTCAGAAACTGTCTCAGGGAAGCTCATCTGCTGCTCGTCGTCCTCATCAGGGTCTCAACCTGACTGCAGTTCACATCGTAACCGACTTGTGTGGGCAAATGCTCACATTCAATGGCATCTGGGACTTTGGAGAGGTGTTCTCTTCATGGTTGAATCACGGTTTTCAGTGTACAGGGCAGACAGCGTGTATGACGTTGTGTGGGTGAGCGGTTTACTGATGTCAATGTTGTGGATCGAGTGGCCCATGATGGTGGTGGGGTTATGCTATGGGTAGGCTATGTTATGGACAACGAACACAGGTGCATTTTACTGATGGCATTTTGAATGTACAGAGATACTGTGATGAGATCATGAGGCCCATTGTTGTGCCATTCACCGGACATGTCACCCATTGAGCATGTTTGGGATGCACAGCCATTGAAGAGGAGTGGACCAACATCCCGCAGGCCACAATCAACAAACTGATCAACTCTATGCGAAGGAGATGTGTTGCACTGCCATGGCCGTAGCCAGCTATGAGGTCACCGAGGTCCAGACCTCTGTAAATTTTTCATGTTTGAAAATAAAATTTGTTCTCTGATTGACTAATTTGCTGCTAGACTCCTTATATGAATGTCTACATGTATAATTCAGAATGTTTAGCGTCCGTGGTATGAAAATAATTGCTGCGAGATGCTTCCGAAGTGAACGAGTCTTCAGAGAGATGTTAGCGAGAGCGCCAGACGCAGCCTCCGTGTTGCCAGATCAAGCTATTATAAGCATTTTATCTATTTATTAGATATCTAATTTCCAAAATATTTTAAATAATTTCAGTTTATTTTATTTATAAGTTTTTGTTTATTTTAATAGCAACTGGCAACACTGCATCGCCGGCATTAGTCTGGCAGTTATCAAAAAAGGCAGTGGCTAAGTACAAATAGCAGCATTTTTTTGTGATATGCTTTTTACTAAGTGCAAATATCTATAGATTCTATTTATACTATGTTAAAATAGCAGGATTTTCTGCTATTTATACTATTTACTGCAAATAGTGGCAATTACAGTATCTGCACCTCAGTATTGCAGTACATTATAAAACAGCATGTAATAATAACTTATTGAATGTAAATTTAATGGATGCCACCTTATTAGGACAATAAAGCCCTCCCTACACCTACCCTTAACTTTTTGATAATTTACTTAATTTTCATTGAAAATAAATGGTTTTCTGATGTGATTTGAAATTTGAAAAGAGAGAAAAAATTTCGCCAAAAGGTGGATATGAACCCGGGTCGATCACATCAAAATATGTATAACACATGTTTCACTTTCTGCACCACTGGAGCTGTTGATCAAAACTTGTCTTTTGTAATCATGACTTTCCGAAAATAACACATTTGGTGGGCAACGTATATTTGTATAAATAATAAACAACTGAAATAATTATCCACCCCATAGATATAGCATTAACAATCTTTGATGCAATAAATAGGGTATGATTTAAAAATGAGCATCCCTCCAAAAACACCTACATTTCTGTCTCTTTTCAAGTGTTAGTGTATATAATTAGTTGTATTTATAGGGGTTATTATAACACAATTCTATAATAAGGGGGTTATTATAGAACCCCCCTGGACCTCACTAATTTTCAAAGCCTGGCTACGGCCATGTGCACTGCATGATGCAAATGGTGGTCACACCAGATACTGACTGGTTTTTGGACCCCCTGGATCCCCCAATACAGTAAAACTGCACATTTTAGAGTGGCCTTTTATTGTGGCCAGCCAAAGACACACCTGTGCAGTAATCATGCTGTCTAATCAGCATCTTGATATGCCACACCTGTGAGGTGGATGGATTATCTCAGCAAAGGAGAAGTGCTCACGAACACAGATTTAGACAGATTTGAGAACAATATTTGAGAGAAATAGGCCTTTTGTGTACATAGCAAAAGTCTTAGATCTTTGAGTCCAGCTCATGAAAAATTTAAATAATATCTCTGTAGTCAAAGACGTTTGAAAATATAGCCCAAACAAGCATTTTCCAATCTGCTAGATTAAGGAAGGCAGTGGTATTAAACCCATTGTGATGTTCTGCGTAGAAACTGCTCTCTTATGCACACTCCACATGTTGTTACATATTAAATATTGTTACAGTTATGTCAACAGAGATGACCTGACAGCGCAGAAGCTTTTGCATGAGATTTGAATTCTCAGCTGTACGATGACCTCATGCATAATAAAGTGCAGTGATTCGATCATAAAAGTTCATTCCCATGAATAATACTGAAATATGCTTGGAAAACTGATGACGTAGACGTGTGCACTCCAGCCACGACTGCCAATCACCACTCCAGATTAACACATATACGTCACTTTTTACACTTTTGACACTTCACTGGTGAACCCACAATGCCTTCAGAGGACTCAAAAGCTACTTCTGGCATCCCAAAATAACCATCAAATTTATGAACATGAATTAAATATATGAAAATGGTAAATGGACTGCATTTATATAGCGCTTTCACACCACATGGCCATCCAAAGCGCTTTACAAGTTGCCTCACATTCACCCATTCACACACTCATTCACACACCGACTGCGGTGTCAGCCATTCAAGGCACATCCAGCTCATCGGGAGCAGCTGGGGTTAGGTGTCTTGCTCAAGGACACCTCGACACTTGTTCAGGTGGAGCCGGGGATTGAACCACCAACCTTCCGGTTTGTAGACAACCTATAGAACCACTGAGCCACTGCCGCCCCAAAACATACATAATTTACATATTTGAGAGTTCTGTGCCACTTTACGACGTGTGTGTGTGTTAGGAGTCTCGAAGCGCAATAGAGTTGCAATTAAATGAGCAATCTTAAAATTAAGAATTGAATAAAAACTAAATATTGCAATGAATAACCTAAATTTGTTTAATTTTAAAAATAGTGTTCCATTAAGTATTTCATATTATTGTTTAAATCATTGACTGTATTGGACAGCTTTGTGTGCCATATGAGGCCTGTATGTTTGACACCCCTTTTTTAGGAAATGCAAAGGTGTCCCTGGGAAAGTTGGTACCTGACAAAGTACTTGTAAAATAATGAAATTTGAGCTTCAAAATACCTTCACGCTGTGTGAGGAACTCTTGTGGTGTGAGTGACCCCTCATGAGTGAGAGCAATAATAACCCTGTTAAAAGAATGTGACATAGTGAGCAGTGTAGAGATAACTTGGCTCTGGTGGTGTCTCTCTCTGATCCTCATGATGACGGTGTTCCTGCAGGACCCAGCACTACCTGTCAGGAGGATTCGTGTGCTAACCAGGGGGTTTGTATTCAGCAGTGGGAGGGCTTCACCTGCGACTGCAGCATGACCACATACGGAGGACCTCTGTGTAATGATGGTAAGTCAGAATTTTTGCATCCTGTTTTAAAAAGTGCATCAGGAAGCCTGGTAACACTGAAATCATACTTAACAACAGCGGTTCAGCGTGGTCCTAATGGTGAGGTGAACATGGCCATGCTGGTGTGTGTTGGCCCTATTCAATGCTTCTGTGGGTAAAGTGTGCTGAAATTCTCATGAAATTTGTGGGGTTGTGTGTATGTCTGTGTGCATGTAATCTTTATTTGTAATACTGTAGGTGTGCTCAAAACACTATTACGACATAATTCTGAACTTGGTATAATTCTTTAGCATTCATGTCTTTGTTTTTGGGCAATTTTAATACTTTTTCTCTGGTACCCTATATTTCTGACTATTCCATCGTATACCAAATATTGTTTGTAAGATTTCAAAGAACATTGAGAGTCACATTTGATAGAGCAAATTGACTGTAGATGGATTTCCTTCCAGTCTCAGTGTGTCACAGCACTGCTGCGTGTTCTGTCACCACTTGAGGGCACTCGCATGAAGCACTTCCCGATGAACTGACAGCCTGTCTTTCTGCAGCCTTCATGCTGGAGCTGCTCTTGTGTATCTTGTATCTCAGGTCTTCATTAGTTAATGACTTTAACCTCACTCAATTATGCACTCCAGATTAAACACCTACTTGAAAGTATGGAGTGTTGATGCTGCATGGGCAGAAGTATTCAATGACTGAATAACCAGGTGTAAGATCAAAGGTAAATAAACGGATTGATTACATTAGTTTTTAAAGCCAATAGTGGTGGAAAAGCCATGTGCTGATGGAAATGAAGAAGTACTTTACTGCATTTGCCTTCCTGTGTTCGACGGCCACTTCTGGTTAATGAGGATCGCATCTCTTACTTTTATCATATTCTTTGTTACTGAGCACATGCATTTACATAAATATTTGCATTTACGTATATATCTTTGTTCTTCAAATCATCTCTGGTATTTATTTATTTTTTCATGAATAGTGTATGTGTATTATAATGCTTAAGTATATAAATGAAATATTTATATATCAGGGCATCCCCAGGCCCAGGGATGCACTCGCACCCTTGCTTTTCAACAGGGGAAACGCAGCTAATCAGTGGTCAGAGGTCAGAGGTCAGAGAAGCATTCATCATGCCTCAGAGTAAGGAAGGGTGAGGATTTCCTTGTGAACTTCCTCACACTAGCTATGTTTACGTGCAAATAATCTGTTTGCAAGTAATGACCTCAAAAAATCCATCTGAGCTTGATCCGAATAAAATTTGTATTTGATTAAAGAAGATCTTAAAAATCATAATCAGATTACAAGTACAGTTTTAGCCATGTAAACTGTTGAATTGACTGCTTTCTTAATCAGATTGCACACATTCATAGTGTCACGTTCACATACATCTAATGAATGCGTGAGTATAGATGTATACTGTAAACCCAACCAAACACGTCTCAATTCCCCCTTGCTGCACAGCGCAATTACATTCAGGGCACCAGTTTATATAATTTTTTATTTTTTTTAATTGCAAATGTGGGCTTTGCTTTCATCGGCATCGGTCACATCTGCACAGGGAGACATGCCTGCACACAAATCCACATTTATCAGCCCTTTTCTTTGTGTGTGCTTCTTTTTCCTGGTGGCTGAATGAGCAACTTCATCCCAAAGGATGGCACTGGAGGGCCAAGTCCGCCTGCACAGACGGCTCTTTATGTGCAGTGCAGATGCAGTGTGCTCGCTGCTACTGACGTCACCTGGTGTTGGGCAGCAGATGGAGCATCTGGAGAGACGTATGGCACAAAGTCTCTTTCAAGTTGGAGCGAGCAAGAAGTGTCTCCGAAGAAACTCTTCGCTCTATTTATAGGAAGAGAGAGGGATGAATCCAGACTCAGAGAGATAAAATAGTTTTAACTGGAGGTGCCAGAGGAAAGTGAGATATTTATGATTTTAATATTATTATTATTATTATTTTTTACAACAGAGTGATGGGAAAATAGCCTACAGAAAAAAAGCGCACATCCCAGTTTCTCCATTTATGCAGTGTGTTGCTCTGCGGTGTTTGCTGTGTTTTGGCTGAACATTTGCATAGCAGTGCTCTCGCGCCCTGATTCCACCGCTAGCGCTCCCCCTCCCTCTCTTTTCTCCTCCCCCCCCTTTTTTTTCCTTCCGACCGCTTACTCTCTCTTGCACAGCCTCCGGAGCTGCTCTGCAGCTTGCGCAGGTGTGTGGAGGGATCTCTCTCTCTCCATGGAGAACAAGAAACATTGTCCTCGAGAAAGAGTGTAAATGAAGCTCTCACCATCTGTTGGAGGCTCTCAGCCAGCTGTGGATGGATTTCTTGGGATTTCTCCTCCTAATAGAAAGACTGAAGACAATATTCAGCCCCAAAACAGCAGGAATTCTGATTTCAGAGAATGCCTTCGAATTCAGGAAGCACCTGATTTCTTGCATGTGCTGATACCACAGGAGATATATGTCAGTGTTTTTGTGGGATGTTTCAGTCATTGTCATGATTTCAGGCTACTGGGAATAATGGTGAAGTAACTGATTTTTCGGTTCATAAATTCAAATACTCTTTCCTGCTTCATCAAACGATGGATTTTATGTTAAACTGCTTGGATTTAAGATTAAATCCCTGAGGACAAACAGACAAGGACTGGGTGTACTTTATCTGGGCTTACTGATTTCTGGATTTCAAGTGCTTCTTCTTTAAGAAGGTTTGTGTAAGTGAGCAGTATGGGCAGGCAGGTGTGCTGAAGTGTATGTGTGTCTTGACATTCTCTCGTTCTGGGAAGATGTTGGGTGGCTGGAGGCTGGTGGACTGGCAGTCCTGCTCTGAGACCCTCTTTCGGGGTCTGGCCTCAGCTGCCTGCCTCACCCTGTACCTCACAGCTCTCTCACTGGGCATCGCATCCAGCTCGGAGACCCCCGCGAGGACATATCAAACACACATCACCCATGCAGGCGAGAACCATCATGTGCCTAGCACTATTAACAGATCACCTGGATCTCTGCGAGCAGGACATGGTGGGTAGCAGACAACACACAATCCATTAAACATGTAAAGTAAACAGTGAAACTTAAATTCTTAAAAGGGCATTTGCAATGCTAGATTTGTTTCTTGTTCAGCACTTCAGATCCTAGATCTTGTTAAGACTAGCCTCATCTCTCAGTATCTGCATCAGCACATTTCTCTCTGGATCAGATTATAACACATCCATAGAGTCACACATTGCAACCCAGGCTTAGATGGAAGGGAGTTATATGAGCATTTGAGCTGTTTTGATATTTTGATCTCTTATCAGAGTGACACCAAAAATAATTTTAACAAATTTTTCTGTGCCATTAGATGCAAAAAAAAAAAAAAAATACAAATTTGCAAACAAATGATGCTAGATCCATTCTCTAAACTAAATTCTAAGCTATGTTTGCTTTCCAACTGGTGTCAAATAGATTTTTGGCACAGGTGTGAAGTCCATTTATACAGTTCACACATTTTCCCTGAGTGTAGTTTATTACATTAATTATGGCGAACATGGTTCAGTATTTGTTGGAAATTAGTTTTGAGATGTCTGCTGGGATGATGCTTTCATGCGTTATAAATCGAAATTATGATATGACTGTAACTGAAAGAATAAATGCATTTTTGGTCTTAAATTTGCCTTTTTTGCACACACACACACACACACACACACACACACACACACACACACACACACACACACATTCATTGTAAAAACTGCACACATCTCTGAGAAACATGTTGTGTTGTGGTGTCAGGTGGATTAGACGTGCTGTAATCTGATTGGAAAGAAGTGTTTTAAAATCTTGCTGAAATGGCAAATCAACCAATTAATTCACTCCACTGGAGTGCGTTCATTTAATGGTTTTTATACCAAGAAAATCATATTTTACTGCTTTCCCTAACCCTAACGCAACCCCTAAACAACTTTCTACAGTTCTTTGGGGAAAAATAAGAATAATAAGCCATTTAGTTTACAGTGGAAGAAACACATAACAGTTTTACTGCCAAAAGCATAAACTTGCGAGTAGTATAATCAAAATAACATTTTTTCTGATTCTGACAGCAGAGCAACACTCATTCATAAAATATATATATATATATATATATATATATATATATAAACTCTGATTATAGTCTCTTTCAAGGAAGTAAACAATAAGAAAAGAATTACAACTCCACTGTGCATGTCTGGTCCTGAAAACTTCTGATTATTATATCCCACAACTGTCAAAACAAATTGAGAAGTGCATTCTTTTTTAGTCTAACTAAAAAGATATAAGTGAACAATAAATCATACTGGCTCTTTAAATAAGCCAACAAGGTTTCTTCAAAACATCAAATGTTTGCCTGAAGCCATTTATCCAGATGTGTACCATTATCTTGTAGACGCTGAGTGCCTAATATCTGCTATGGGTCACTATTGAGCGGATCCTGCTGTTGTTTTGAATAAGCTTGACAATGCAGTGGAAATGTTCCAGGAACAAAGATGCCATTTCCCAAAGCAATAAATATCATTATGTGCATCTGTCTGTGTCTGGGAGTTGTGATATATGGAAGGTGAAGAGTAATATGACTGAAACAGAATAAAATCAGCAGCTATGCTCTGGTGAGGCATGTAGGATGGGTGAGATATTACTGATTGAGTTTCTTGAGGAGGTTAAGCCGGTTATGGTGTCAGCAATTTTCTTGTGCCTTAGAATTCAACCGGTTGTTTTTGCTGCTGTGCTTTGTAAACTTCTCTGTGAATATCCAATGTCATGAATGGCTAATATATTCAACTTTAAAATCACATGATAACATTCTCGTTTTCAGTCTAAGTTTATTTGCTGATGCTCCATCCTTCAGACCTTTTGCATTACATTGAGACATGCATAAAATAAGTGAAGCTGAAATGTGCCACTTAAAAGGTAAGAGTCAGATTTAAATACATAGTTAAAAAATGTAATAAAGTTACCACTTGTTTCTAATGTTTGGATCCTTCAGAAGACATGCAGAATGGGAGGTGCTATAACACAGCTAGAAACAGTACAAGGTTTTACAAGCTATAAATAAGCCGATCTTGGTGAGACAGCATTATCTAATGGCAAAAAGGGGCACAAAAATACCTGTAAGAAGTAGTCAGCATTGTCACTGCTCTTTTTTCTGCTGATGCAAAATCCAGTACCTTGCAGCGGTGTAGCGGTGTGTGAGGAAGCCGCGCTCTAATCCACACTAATAGGATTGTGGGGGATTCACCCCACCCCCTGTCTCCTCAACACATGTCTGCAAGCTTTCACCACTGCTGGCAAACACTGATAATATATACAAATGTCAAAAACACCCCCAAAACTGACTCAAATTTATGACTCTAGCATAAATATCAAATACATCTCTTTCAAATCAACATATTTCCTTTGATGTGTGCTCATTTTTTGTGCAGGTTAGGTAGCTATAATTTAGTTCCCTATCGAAACGTCACTCGTAATGTGTTTGCTCAAGACGCTATGGGAAAAAGCCCTTTTTCTCCTAACCTGAAGCCTTTTTTATCAGTCACGCAGTGTATCTGCATGGCCATTGATTCGTGCAGTGAATTAAAAATGAAACAATGGTTCCCCTGCCGCTATCCGGCGACATTCTAAAATAGATTTTCTAAAAGAGCAAATTAGCGTTGTCTCCCCTGCACACTGATGACGGCCACAGCTAGTGCGTTTCCTGCCAGAACATCAGTCTCGCCTCGCTGTGTTCTCAGATCGCTTTCTTTCAGAGAGCGACTCCACCCCTCGTGCCCTCCCATTTTCTTCCAGGAGACTGTGACGAAAAAACAGCGAGGCAGAGGATTCCCTCACTCGGATGTGAGTGAGCTCACGTCGGCTCAGATCCCATGTGCCTCGCTCTCACAACACAGAGAGGTTTCCCCAATGCTCTTCACTCAGCCTGACCAGTGTCCCTCTGCCAGTGTAAACAATGTGGTCTTGTTTGGGGGTAGTGACAACAAACTGCCCAATAACAGCAGACCCCTCACCAGCGTTGTTCTCCGTTCTTCCCCAAGGTCCACGACGATCTCACCAGGTTGTGGCGCACCCATACTCTGCTATTCTAACTCGTACTTCCGCTTCATCCACCCTCACTTTGGTCGACGCCGCCAAAGAAAAGGGATACAAGAAGCTGTCTCCCCTGGACGAGTCAATGGCCAAGCATCTTTGCCCACCCCTTGCCATCAGCTGGAAAGCAAAGGCCACCCACCCGTCCAGGCGGTGTAGGACCACTTCAGCTCTGGACAGCCGACCTCGGCACTCAATTCTATGGCAATCCTCCAGGTCTTTCAGGCCAAACTCCTTTCCTGTATGGACAATGAAGCTCAGGGAGCTGAGGAGTGCAACAGACTTGGCTTTTCTGCGCTACCAAGACCACCACCCAAGTAATCGGGGAGATCCATGGCTAGCCTTGTGGTGCTTGAGTGCCACTTGTGGCTCACCTTGACGGAGATCAAGGAGGCCGACAGGGTACCCTTACTTGACACCCCAATCTCCCCTGCTGGCCTCTTCAGACCTGTGGTTGAGGGTTTTGCGGAGTGCTTCACAGAGACACAAAAGTCGTCTCAGGCCATGAGACACTCCTACCAAAGCGCTTCCGCTCATCTACTGATCCTAGTTGCCCTAAGCCTACATCAATTCAGCAGCCTGCAAAACCTGCACCAACCATTCCCGCCGCTCAGAGGTGATGAATCTATTGGCAAAAGGAGCTGTCCAACCATCGTCCTCCGGCCCATCCTCAATCTCAGACACCTCAAATGTACCCTCATGGAGAGGTCATTAAGGATGACTATGCTGAGGACTGGCTCTCTTCTCTGGATCTGAAAGATGCATATTTTCACATCCAGATTGCCCCCCATCACAGACAATTCTTGAGATTCGTCTTTGAGTGAGTGGCTTATCAATATACGGCCCTTTCCTTTTGGACTGTCTCTGGCTCCTCACACTTTTATGAAGTGCATGGACAAGGCTGAGGCAGATGTGAATACGCATTCTCAACTACCTCAATGACTGGCTCATTTTGGCCAGGTCGGAGGCAGAACTGATGTCTCACAGGACCCTCCTTCTCAACCACTTAGAGTGCCTTGGATTCAGGTTCAATTTTGCCAAGAGCATGCTGTAGCAGCTCCTTTGCCCATTCCGCTGAGACGCGATCTCCTTTCTCAAGTGAACAGGACAGTATGGCACCCACAACCCGATCTGTGAGCTCTGCATCTTTGGCTGCTTAACCAGAGTCTGCAAGCCTCCCAGGGTGTGTGTTAAACACTATTTCAGAGGCTAGAGCCCAGTCCACAAGATGCCTCTACATTTACTACAAGCTACATTTACTAATGCACAGATGCAAAAAAAAAAAAAAAAAATGCCTTTGGCATTGTCTGGATTTCTACATCATTTACTCATGATTAAATGTAAATGTGATCCAATATAAGTCAAAGTAAAAAATATATAAAAACACAATGTAACTAAAAACACAGAAGTGACTTTTAAAACTGTCATTGAACATGTCCAAAAGCTAACTGGAGTCAGATGTTCCAGTGAAGGAGAAAAGATTAGAAGTATAGGTTGCACAAGTGTTCTGCCCTTGCAATAAAGGCACACATAGCATAGATGCTGTTCGATCAAGAAAGATTGATTAGTGTCAACAATTCTTGGATTACAAAAACTTATACATGACCTTAGACTATGCATTTTTAGAGATGTACAAAGCTACTGTAATGATACATCAACTTTTTTTCCAGACGTGTCCTAGTGGGGATTTCTAAATTGCCTAACATGTCCCAGTTTTGGCTTTATTTTCCTATTGATATGCTCTCTACAGTTCTCATATATTGTATGTATGACCATTCTCTGTTGATTTTGCTTCCTCGCATGCCATGATTGGTTGATTATGTTCAGTGCCTGCACATTACTGGTCAACCTGTTTAGCAGTTATTACCTTAAGCAGGTATAAAAACAATAGCAAAGCAATACCAAAACCATTTTAGGTAATTTAGAAATCCCGACCAGGACATGTCTGGGGAAAAGTGGATGTATGGTTACGTGAACAAAGCTGGTAAAGGCATTGCTAAATAATTGGGTGTTCATCAATCTGTACCACCAAATTTTAAACAGAATTGTAGAGAGGAATGGATCAAAATTCATCCTCAACTTCATGCAAGTCTTTTAATCAGCTATATAAAACATTTGGCAGCCGCTGTTGCTGCTAAAGGAGGAACTACAAGTCACATGGCAGGGGAAAGGGATATCTGCTTTTAATCAGCTCCCTAGTTAATGAATCAATATGTTGTGTACATGAATTCAGGCACTCACAAAGACTCTGATTCACTACACTTTGGGACACTGATGACTCAGTTTCCGCCAACATAATCATTTTCAACATAATAATTACGTAGGCTACATCTAACATTAATCCAGATACATTTAAAAACACATCTTTTTCTCTGAGTTTTGACCTTCTGTCCAGACTGAGAGAGTGATTTGTTTTATTTTTTCTCTCTCTCACCCATCTAGCGTGTGTAACAACATGTTTATGTTGACCAAGGGTGTGTTGAACACTGGGTAGAGTGCAATTTAGTTTGTTTATTATGTATAATGTATATTGTGAGCAGGGCAGTGATAGCCGCTCTTTGTATTATATGTATTTAGCATGTTATTGTGTTAAGCAGCAGCTATACTGTGTGTCTAAAACAAATTTCCTTTGGGACAATAAAGCTTATCTTATCGTATCTTATCTTATCTTATCTTATCTTATCTTATCTTATCTTATCTTATCTTATCTTATCTTATCTTATCTTATCTTATCTTATCTTATCTTATCTTATCCTGTGAAAGTGGAACTGTTTGAAGATGCTCTACCAAGTGGATAAATTTATCTACGATACATATGTCGCTATCTATATTTATACCGATATTGTGCTTGTTATGTGCTATTCACTTTAGCACTGTTGCCGTAACTTTGCACACTCGTCCTGAAAAGATTACAGAAAATGTACTTGAAATTGTTGTTCTGCACTAAAAGGGCAGTTGTGTTTTAGACCACATATATAATGGTCACTAAGTGTGACCTGGGCAAGTAATATTTTGCTAAATAAAATGCCATAAGAATAGCTTGAGAACTTTATTATGTTTCTACCATCTGTATCATCTCTGAACTTTAACATCTGCAGTAATGTTAAATTAGCATTTTTTCAATAATTTTCCAATTTTCAGTGTGGATGAGAAAATTTTAGAAAAATATTCAAAATGCTAGTATAATTGTTTTATTTCAGATATAAGAACTGTATGATCTGCCTTCTGCATATCTAATGTTACAAATGATTACGTCTGTGACATAATAGGTTCATTCACTAAGCATGCGTTTGCACAAATTTGTGTGAGAAAGCTGCATATGAATGGTTTCACAAACAAATTATAGTTCACTCTTCATACTCTAAATTTAAGAAAAATATAGGAACAGCTGAAAGCACACTTTATAAAACACCTTAATAATAATAATAATAACAATAATTATATATATATATATATATATATATATATATATATATATATATATATATATATATATATATATATAATCTGCGTGTCATCTATAACTTCTAATGTATTATTATTATTATTGCATCCAACTTAGTGTCAAGTTTTTGATGTTTGACTACCAAATCAAATATAGCATCTATAAATCTACTGCATCATCTCTTGTTTTTATGGAGTCTGCTTCTGGAGTATATGTCTGCCCAAGGAGATCTGCCAATGCACAAGAGTCTCTTTTCTTCTTGGATGGGGGTCCAGAGTCCTCAGCTGGTTCTGCTTGGCCTCTGCATTTATTGGTCCACTCTGTTGAGAAAACAAAGGAATTGTATTGTAAATAGTTTTCACCCTTTTCGAAATAGTGTATATAACAACATAGTTAGTTTTAAATTCATAATTACAGTGTATTATTAATAATATGAATACATAATGTTTTTATTCACACTATACAGTACTTACTGAGCTTTTTTCAGTTGCCAGTGTCTTAGTGTTATCAGTGAGTTGGGTGAAGACTTCCTCACGCTTATCATCAGTTAAAAAAGGCAGGGCCTTAAAACGTGGGTCCAGGGCAGAAGCTAAGTAGAGTTTTTCCTTTAAGCCTGTGTACCTTAAAATAAATATAATACATTTGTATTACAAAAAAATATAAAAATGATTATTATGAAACTAGTATTATACAAAACAATTGTCTTAGAATAAAGTGTCATAATCATAATAAATACTTTTTCTGGAGATCCTGATGCACAGCAGGTTTCATCTCCTTAACCATCACAGGATCACTCGGGACCGGATGCATCTCTTCCAGAAGTCTTGCTCTCAGAGGGGTAATGACAGAGAGAGTTGGGGTTCCTTTTTGAGATATGACTAAGGTGGCTTTCTTCAGTGGCTTCAGAGCCAGTGCAACAGCCTCTGCTGCTGTTTTGTCTGCCTCTGTAAGGGAGCTCAGATCTTTTCTTGTTTTCTTATCTCAGGGGCAAGTAGTGCAGCAGAGATAGCAGCTTGCTGTTCTAAAAATCTTTCCACCATGTCAAATGCGCTGGCTATGCTGCTCCAGTGGAAAAATGTGGAGATCCGCCTTAGTCTGCCTAGAAGCCTTGATACTGCAGGCGACTTGAGAGCAGCCTGTGATGCCATGTTTAGGACATGCAAAACAGCCAATGTGCAATGTCTCTGTCAGTCCAACTGCTCGTAGCATGTTAGCTGCGTTACAATTGCTGGCACTTTGTCATTCAAGCCCCATTCATTCATTGCCTCGTTGAGCAATTTAGCAATATTGTTCCCTGTGTGGCTTTCAAAGAGTGCTCTGGTCTGCAGGATGTTTGACACAAGGACCCAATCAGTTGAAATAAAATGAGACGTGATGGTTACGTACAGATCGGTCGCTCTGGAGGTCCAGCCATCGCAGGTAAGCGCCACTTTTTCCGCCGACATTAAGGACTCACAAACCTCCGTCTTAACCTCCATGTAAAGCTTTGGCATGGCCACTTCTTTATGTGTTTACGCGTAGGTATGGCGTACCGTGGCTCAAGTGTGTTGACTATGTATTTAAAGCCCACGTTTTCAACAACAATATATGGGCCTAAGTCTTTACAGATGTAGATGGCCACGGATCCTGTTATCTTCTGTGCATGAATGGAAATGTGCAGTGAAAGGCTTTGTCGAGTTGTGTCTGTTTACAATCATCCGGCTTAGCCACGCTTGATTGTTTTTGTTGCATTAGATCTGCATGGTGTCAAGCTAGGTGGTTGCACAAGTTAGTTGTGTTGTTACAATATTTAAGAATGGTGTGGCAATGCTTACAGACCACTTTGGTTTTATCCACCTCTTCATTTGTTCCCGGCTTACAGTGGAATCCAAAATGAGCCCAAACGTCTGCTTTTAACGTTGGTGATGCAGGCTTGATTGGAGTGCAGCTGCTGTCTGCCATCTTGCTGTTTTGGTAAAGCGTGTCTTGTACAATGCTGAACACTCTCACTAAAGTGTTGCCCAAAGTGCCACCACTGGCCGGTAGGCTGAATCGATTCATAGGACTTGATAAATCGATATTGAATTGAGAAACAAATAATTGCAATTCATTAATTAATCTATATTTTTACCCAGCCCTATATAGAATGAAGTTAGATATTGTTGAAAGAGGTGTGTTTTCAGTTGTCACTTGAAAAATGCCATGGAATCAGCATTCCGGATAGGGGTTGGCAGATCATTCCCCCAGCCAGAATCGGTAAAAAAAAAAAATCAGGAAAGTGATTTTGTGCCTCTCTGTGATGGTACCACAAGGTGTCGCTCACTAGCAGATCTCATGCTTCTGAAGGGGATGTAGATTTGTAAGAGTGAATCCAAGTAGGTGGGTGCTGAGCCTGTGGCTGTTCTATATGCAAGAATCAATGTCTTGAACTTGATGCAAGCCGTAACCGGGAAGTCAGTACAGGGAGATAAAGAGAGGTGTGACATGGGATCTTTTGGACTCGGATTATATATACATTATAACAAGCAGCAGCATAAGAACAGTGGTAATAAATACAGCTGGATGAGTTTGCAGAAGTATTGTTAAACAATGTATTCTATGCAAAATAACAGTACTGCAATGATATTTTCATAGAAATAACAGAAACAGAAACAGATGCGGAGCAGTTGCTGTACCATACTGAGATGCAATTTGTGAGTATGCTTTCAGTGGTACAGCGGTAGAATTCCACAAGGATCCTGGGATTCAGGTGAACTTTCTTAAGGCTCCGTAAGAAGTAAAGGCGCTGCTGTGCCTTTTTGACCAAGGTGGAGGTGTTATGGGATCAGGTGAAGTCATTAGAGATGTGGATGCCAAGGAACTTGAAACTCGACACACGCTCCACTACAGCTCTGTTGATGTAGATGGGTGTGTGTGCATGACTCCTAGTCTGCCTGAAGTCCACAATGATCTCCTTTGTCTTCTGGTTGTTTAGTTCCAGATTGTTGGTTGCACACCACTAAGCCAGGAGCTGCACCTCATCCCTGTAGACTGATTCATCATCATCAGACCTACTACCATGGTGTCATCTGCGAATTTGATTATGGTGTTGGAGCCATAAACAGGAACCCAGTCATGGGTGAAGAGGGAGTACAGGAGAGGGCTCAATACACAGCCCTGTGGCACACCGGTGTTCAGGGTGATGATGGAGGATGAGAGGTTATCTAAATTAGACTGAGCTCTGTTAGTCAGAAAATCTAGAATCCAATTGCAGATGGGTGTGCTGATTCCAAGCTGGCTGAGCTTGGAGATCAGCTTGGAGGGGATTACAGTATTAAATGCAGAACTGAAATCAATGAACAGCATTCTCACATGTGTGTTTTGGCTGTCCAGGTGGGTGAGGGCAGAGTGAAGTGCCGTTGAGATGGCGTCCTCTATTGACCTATTGCGGCGATAGGCAAATTGGAATGTCAACTCAAGTCAAGTCACCTTTATTTATATAGCGCTTTAAACAAAATACATTGCGTCAATGCAACTGAACAATAATTAGGAAAACAGTGTGTCAATATGCAAAATGACAGTTATAGGCAGTTCATCATTGAATTCAGTGATGTCATCTCTGTTCAGTTGACAGGGACAGATTGAAAATGTCAGTGAAGACCTCAGCCAGCTGCTCCACACAGGCTTTAAGCACACAACCAGGTATTCCGTCAGGGCCAGCTGCTTTCCGTGCATTCACCTTAGCAGAGTACGGTAAACATCTGATGTGCAGAGTGTGAGATGCTCTTCACTGGGTTGATGCTCAGCTTTGAATGATATCTCCTTATTATTTTGATCAAAACGAGCATAAAAGTGATTGAGCTCGCCTGGGAGGGATGCAGAGCTGGAGGGGGGCACAGAGTTAGTTGGTTTGTAGTCTGTGATAGTTTTTATGCCTTGCCACATACACCGGGGGTCTGAAGAATTAAAGTGTTCTTCAATCTTCTGTTTGTGTGTGAGTTTGGCCTGGCAGATACCCTTCCTCAGGTTGGCTCTGACTGAGCTGTAAGCCTCCCGGTCTCCAGGCCTGAAGGCTGCATCTCTTGCTTTGAGCAGGAGGCGAACCTCTCTGTTCATCCAGGGCTTCTGATTGGGGGAAAAAATAATACTTATTTGTGTGTGTGGTCACTCTGCCCACACATCTGTTGATGTGCTCCAGGACAGAGTTGGTGTAAATGTCAGTGTTAATCTGAGAGTTTGTGGTGGCCTGGGCTGCAAACTCACTCCAGTCTGTGTGCTGGAATTGATGTTGAAGAGTGGAGTCAGCACCTATATATATATATATATATATATATATATATATATATATATATATATATATATATATATAGTCTGTCTGTCTGAATGTCTGTCATCTTATATATATTCTATATATATATATATATATATATATATATATATATATATATATATATATATATATACTTTTTTTAACTGTTCATAAAGTGACTGAACTCTTTCTGTTTGTTTCCACATCTGTGTCTCTTGCAGCAGGCACCACATATATATTTGGGAGAGACGGTGGTCTGGTCACATACACATGGCCACCAAACGACCGGCCAAGCACACGAGCCGATCGGCTGGCGATGGGATTCAGTACTCATCTGAAGGAAGCTCTACTGGTGCGAGTGAACAGCTCCTCTGGGTTAGGTGACTATCTCAAACTACACATTGTAAGTGGATCATTTCTCTATTTTAAATAGTATTGTATGGAAAATACAAAAAGTGCATTCTATTATTATACTAAAAATGTAAAGATACATTTATTGCTGTACTCATTTACACAAGAAAAAAATGCACATACAGGGCCTAAAACTAACTTTTTGCCACACCTGCCACTGGCCAGGGACGTGGTAAAATGTACTGGCCAAAAGTAAAAAAAATTTTTTACCATCCATGAAACTCTTTTTGCAAAAAACAGCCAATTTCTACTAAGTAGTATATTATTAATTGAATTATTGATACCAATACTGCTACTGGTTTCTCTTTTAAATACATTTTCCCCTCAATTTTACATATTAATTATAGCCATTCAACTTTACAGTATTATTGAAAGTCATTATTTTTAACATTTATTAGTCTCTGAAATATTAAGTGATTTTAAAACAATCTTCACATAAACATTGTATATGCATAAACTATACAAATTAATCTTTATTCAAGCTACAAAAGTTAACCAGCGACTAGAGCAGTCGCGTGATTTCTCTTTTTCTTTTGTTCTTTGATTTACATCAATGACAGACTTTTACTTTAAAACCTGATGAACATGACACATATTTTCTCATAACTCTTTACAGTCATTTAAGACTTTATAACTCATTTAAAACTATAGTTACGAGGTTACTTGCTAAAACCACACATTTTGACATAATTGTGTGTGTTTCCGTGCATTGAATTGCTACTGGTGCACTGTCTAAAGCGGCTCAGCGTCTGTGTACATTACAGCTGAACGAGCAACCTTTAAACCATAAACCATCTGCAGCGTAATCCCAGGTATGTGTCGCCAGAAGATAAAGAAGGGAAAATTTAATCTTCAGAAATGAAGCAGCAATATCTTTTCTGGTAAAAGTTATTAGAACCGTGTCTAGGGACAAGCTGGCTATCACACTGCTCTGACCTTATCAGTCCATTTGGATCCTATTTTTGATTCGCTCTTGTCGCTTATGACAGAACACCTAACCAATCACATGATCTTGTCTTCGTTTAAGATTATTTTATCTGCTTCATAAACAGCGAAACTCTTTTAAAACTGGCTGTTGTTTTCGCTTCATTGCATTATTATATTTTATATGTTATATTTATAGTTTTAGCCACCAACTGTCGACTGACACTATTAGATGGACTCACCAATGCTGATTTTTATTCTCATTTGGTGCTTGGAGAGTGTTAATTTTAGGCCCCAGGGCACATACAAACTCTACCATCTACAGATTTAAACAAAAGTTTAAGAACAAGTGAGGCAAGATTTTTTTTTTTTTTACACTTTCATGCTTATACTGTCTGAAACCACTGTAATGCAAAGTTATTTAATATTCTCTGCATAGACTACATGTGAGTGTAAATGTGTGATTTCAGACTTAACTGTAGACAGTGCTGTGCTATGGGCATCATGTTATATTGAATGTGGTGTGTACAGGACACTCTGTATTTACAACTGTCCACATCAGAGACAGATGTTACCAGGTGTAAACTGACACACAAAATACTGTTAATGAAACCACAAACACATGCAAACAATTTTAGGGAAATGCATAGGCAAAAATGTTACAGCAAGTTATCATACATACAACCACTCACACACACAGTGACTTGCATGGGCACATGTCGAAGTGTCATTGGTTCTTAGTGAAGCAGTGTAGTGCTGTGTCAGGTCAACTCTGGCCTGTGGGTGAATGTGGGTTTCGAGAGTTTCACCTCTGCGATAAATCAGATGGCAGCAGGGGCACCACACATACTGTAACTGTCCTTACACTGCAAGAAAAGCCAGTTTATTCATACAAAACCAGAGACAAAAGAAACAATATTCCAGCTGCTCACCATATTTACATTTGTTTATTTATTTATTTAAATGCTTTTATTCAAAGAGACTTTTAATATATGTAAATCTGCAATGTTTCCAAAAAGTGCAACAAAAGAGTTTTTGAGAGAGTATGTCCCTAGCAGGTACCCAACTCCTCTCCTCCGGACCGTAACCTTCCCAGTCCACCAGATACTGGAATCCTCACCCCCTCCGTCTCGAGTCCAGAATACGATTAACCGAATATGACGGTTCCCCATCTACGAGACGCGGCGGCGGGGGAACCGGAGTAGGCGGATCAATATGTGCATAAAACACGGGTTTAATTTTGTACACATGAAATGCAGGATGTATCCTCCTGTACGATGGAGGTAAGTTGAGGTGGACTGTCACCGGACTAATGATCTTGGTGATAGTAAATGGGCCAATCAATTTGGGAGCTAATTTGTTAGATACGGATCACAAAGGAATGTTATTGGTAGAAAGCCACACTTTTTGACCCACAACGTAAATGGGAGGCTTTGACCGGTGGTGATGGGCCTTGGCCTTAGTGTGCTCCCTCACCCGGAGTAGAGTCTCGCGGGCTCTGATCCAGGTGCGGTGGCACCTCTGGACAAAAGCGTGAGCGGAGGGGACCGCGACTTCAGATTCCAGATTGGGAAAAACTGGTGGCTGATAACCTAAGCTGCACTGAAACGGAGAGAGGCCCGTGGCTGACACTGGTAATGAATTGTGAGTGTACTCCACCATAGAGAGTTGTTGGCTCCAGGAAAAAGGATTCTTGGAGACCAAACATCGCAACGTCCTCTCTAAATCTTGGTTGGCTCGCTCAGACTGCCCGTTACTCTGGGGATGATAACCCCGAAAACAGGCTAACTGACGCTCCTAGCAACTTACAAAATTCTTTCCAAAATTTGGATATAAATTGAGATCCCCTGTCAGAAACCACGTCTAACGGGAGGCCATGAAGCCGAAAGACGTGATCTAGGACAGTGACCGCTGTCTCCTTGGCTGTCGGTAATTTGGGCAAGGGAATGAAATGTGCCGCCTTCGAGAACCGGTCCACTACGGTCAAAACAACCTTCATGCCATTAGAGGGCGGGAGGGAGGTAACAAAATCTAGTGCGATGTGGGACCAGGGTCTCGAAGGGACAGACAGCGGTTGAAGGAGCCCATCAGGAGGTCGGTTAGATGACTTACCACTGGCGCAAACTGAGCAAGCCAAAACAAAATCGTGGACGTCACGAGCCATAAGTGGCCACCAGAATCGTTGTTTAACTAACGCATTAGTTCGACTTATCTCTGGATGACAAGCAACGTTAGAGCAGTGACCCCACTGAATGACTTCGGACCTTAATTCCTCCGGCACAAATAAACGATTCGGTGGACAACCGGGCGAAGGCGTTACCCCTTCTAAGGCTGTCTTGACCTTCAACTTGACCTCCCATACGAGTGCTGAGACGACTACTTTCTCAGGTAAAATACACTCGGGAGCCACCGGGCGGAAGGATCAAAAAGATGTGATAAAGAGTTGGGTTTGACATTTTTGGAACCCGAGCGGTACGATAGAGTAAAATAAAAACGACCGAAAAAAAGTGCCCAGCGAGCCTGCCTGGAATTGAGTCTTTGGGCAGTTCTAATGTACTCTAAATTCTTATGATCGGTCCAAACAATGAAAGGTACCCCTGAGCCTTCCAACCAGTGTCGCCACTCCTCTAAAGCTAATTTGACGGCCAACAATTCTCTGTTACCAATGTCATAATTGCGTTCAGCAGGAGATAAACGATGGGAGAAAAACGCGCATGGATGTACCTTATCGTCCGAGGCAGCACATTGGGACAGCACTGCTCCTACCCCCACCTCTGATGCGTCGACCTCCACCATGAACTGCCGTGTGGGGTCAGGGGCCACAAGGATGGGAGCCGAAACAAAGCAGCTCTTGAGGCTAGTGAACGCAGCCTCGGCTGCATCCGACCACCTGAACGGAGTACTGGGGGAGGTCAAGGCCGTCAGAGGTGAGGCTAGTTGGCTGAAATTGTGAATAAAACGCCGATAGAAATTGGCGAACCCCAAAAACCACTTTAGGGCCTTATGGGAATCTGGAGATGGCCAATCTATCACAGCCTTAACCTTGTCAGGGTCCATACGTATTCCCTCGGACGAGACAATATACCCTAGGAAGGGAACAGACTGTGCATGGAATACGCATTTCTCCGCCTTGACAAAAAGCCCATTCTCAAGTAACCTCTGGAGCACTCGTCTGACGTGTTGAACGTGTTCCTGGAGAAGAAGAAAAAATCAGTATGTCATCCAGGTGAACATATATAAACTGATCTACCACATCCCTCAACACGTCATTAACGAGTGCTTGGAAAACCCCTGGCGAGTTGGAGAGCCCGAACGGCATCACCAAGTATTCAAAGTGCCCTCTAGGGGTATTAAAGGCGGTTTTCCATTCATCCCCCTTCCTGATGCGGACCAAATGATAAGCATTACGTAAATCCAATTTTGTGAATACGGATGCTCCCTGTAACCTCTCAAAAGCTGAAGACATTAGTGGCAAAGTATAGGTGTTCTTTATCGTAATGTTGTTCAGCTCTCGGTAGTCAATACAAGGTCGCAGAGAACCATCCTTCTTACCCACAAAAAAGGATCCCGCCCCCGCTGGAGAAGAAGAAGGGCGGATGAACCTCGATGCCAAGGAATCAGAAATGTATTTCTCCATGGCCTCCCTCTCCGGAATAGAAAGAGAGTATAGTTTGCCTTTAGGCGGAGACTTGCCTGGCACTAAGTCTATTGAACAGTCGTAGGGACGATGCGGAGGAAGAGAAGCAGCACGGGACTTACTAAACACGTTATTCAGGTCCAGGTACTCTGCGGGCATGTTTGATAACACCACGTTCTCTTTCTGAAAGACAGAAACAGGCACAACAGGACAAGCAGAAACCAGACAAGACTCATGACAACTTTCACTCCCCAATGTGACAGTGTTGGAACCCCAATCCACTCGTGGATTATGTTTGATTAACCAGGGGTGACCTAAAACAATGTGAGCTACGGGGGAGTCCATGAGGAAAAAGGATATGGTTTCACAGTGGTTGCCTGATGTGAGCAGAGTGATGGGTTCAGTAAAGTGGGTGACGTGGGCAGTTCCCGGCCGTTAAGTGCGGTGACATGGATGGGATGAGACACAGGCAGGACAGGAATGTTCAGGTGACGTGCAAGGAGTGAGTCAATGAAATTACCTTGTGATTCTCCCACCGCAGTTTCACCGGAAGGAGAGTCAATGATGTAGTTGAGGACTTCCCAGCGGAGATCCCACCCGATAGTAGCCTCATCTTTACTATCGGGCTGGCTCTTTTACCGGGCAGGAATAGATAGAGAGTCGACAGCCGGGACAGCCGAGCTCTACCCACCTGCATGGGTTCATGGTCGTCGACGGGACCGACCGCGTTCTCTCGACTCGAGCGGCCCCTTTCCGGAGAGATGGGATGGCGTGTAGGACTGGTCTGTCTACCCAGGCGGTAAATCCGAGCATCAACTCGAAGAGCCAGGTCGATTAATCCGTTGAGTGTAGGGGGCAGCTCGAGGTAAATCTCCTTCTGAACACGGTCGGCAAGCCCATGCAGGAATCGATCCCACTGCGCCGCCTCGTTCCACTGGCACGCTGCCTCCAGGCTGCGGAACTGGATGGAATAGTCCGTGACCGAAGATCTTCCCTGTCGCAGGTCTGAGAGCTGGTGGGCGGCTTCCCTGCTGGCCGCGGCTCGGTCGAAGACCCGTTTCATCTCCTCAGAGAGGGTGTGGAACGAGGCGCAACACGGATGTTGGTTCTCCCACACCGCCGTCCCCCATAAGGCAGCTTTGCCAGATAATAAAGTTAGTGTAAATACAACCTTGGACTCCTCGGTCGCGAAGGTGCGGGGCTGTAAAGCAAAGTGCATGGAACACTTGTTAAGGTAAGTCTTGCAGAAATTTGGCTCACAGAATAATTCTCTGGTACCGGAAGTCGCGGCTCTGGCCGGAAGTGATCCTGGAAGGTCTCCCGGGGGAAACGGGCGGTGCAGGCGGTGCAATGGGCGCAGTGGGAGAGGTGAGCTGATGGATCTGCTGGGTGAGCTCGGATACCTGTGTCACAAGCGCTTGGATAGCGCGTCCGGTGTTTGCGATGCTCTCCTGCTGCTGATCCATTCGATTGACGCACAAAACAACACTGGGACACAAACAACACTGGGAAGGAGATACTGTCCGAGATGGTGGAGGGAAGTGATGAGTCCAGATGGCGGTGGTGAGTTGGCAGCAGGAGAGGGTGGCACAGGAACTGCGGGGAAGCGAGCCGAAGGTAAGTCGTGATGCTTGTGGTGGTTGCGAAGAGTGGACGAGGTTCCGGGGGAAGACACGGACATCCAAAAACGCAGAACACAACAGAAAGCAAAGCACGGTTAACGACATGAAACAACGCTCTCACAAACACAAGACGTGAGACAAGCCATTATATAGAGAGGGTAATGAGTGACAGCTGCTGCTGATGACAATTAAAGGAGACGCCCACAAACTAATCAGTGCAGACGTGTAACACACAGACTTCACCCACAAAGTGCAAAACCCAGAGATCACGGTTTACCAACCGTGACACAGGTATGGGTTTGCATACCCATGTGGCTCTTCCAGAAGTGAGTGAGATGTCAGATGAGATGTTATTCTGGAGCAGATAAGTCAGCTGTGAGGATATCATCCTTTAGGGCATTTGTGAGGCAGTGTGGAATGATGGGAAGAACCTGAGCAAACAGAGTGGGCATTTCAGATGAAGTCCAATAGAAAATGTTTGATTGCTCAGTAAATGGGATAGCGATAGAAATCATAATCATGTCTATTTCAGGTCAGTGGTTTGCAGGTGTCATGCTGTGAGGAAATGGAGTAAAGATTGACCCACAAGCTATATGAACCTTCAATCCAGAATGGTGTATACTTATATTGCAGTTCTGAACAAAGTTAAGCACCATTTTCCTGAGCAAACAAAATGCAGAGTTTACTTTTTCAAATATAATTTGTACAAAATAATTGTGCTTTTGTTTAATAGGTTGCTAGAGGTTCAGTCTATTCATGAAATCAGAGTTTACACCTTTACTTGAATGAATACTACTCATCCCTGAGGAGCACAGAAGAGGTTGTTTTTCAGTCTGTACTGTAATTGCACTTTTTTTAAAGTTGTGTTTGCAGTAGCTCTGATTCTAATAAATTTGCAGTTTAAGGTTCTACTGCATCTTGATGCTCAGAGTTTTGTGCTCATCTGTGATTTATAATTCTATAAAAGGCTCTTTCGTGGGCTCTTTGTTCTGTGTGTTGTTTCGTACCTGTCAGCCATCATTGATTTCCAAGAGCATGTTGTGCGTATGTTTATTTTTGCCACGGCTCCACTGGGAAGTCTGTCACACGCAATTCCCAGCACACCAATTAAAACACCTGCCCATTGACATGAATTTACACAGATCACATTATATAGCCAGATGAAACCTGCTGCTGCGCATGACACAGACACGCACATAGACCCAAACTCCCATCACAGCTCCGTGACTCTGGCATGCGATTCTGCCTGCTGTCAGTTTACTCTGGCCTCAAAGGACACAGTAATTATGTCATCATACATGCAGTTATTATCAAGTGTGTGAGATGCAGTTTTGAGGGGTGAGTTTGCTTTTAACTGTGTTAGAGCATCTCCTTCCTCTCATCTCTGTCACTGTTGTTTCCATAGTAACAGTGCAGGTCTGTTCTCAAAATTACTTTTAGATGTTATATCAATGGTTTACACCTGTATGGATTACACAGTCTATACTAAAGAATAAACATGGTTCATAAAAGCTCATTAGATATTATTCTAACAGTCTAGCTGGATCTAATTGTGTACTGTACACTCACATGTTTGATAGGCACAATGTTTGTGTAATCACACAAAAATATCACATGCAATTATATTATAAAATAACCCAATAATGATGTGAAAAGTGATTGTTTAACATGTCTAAACCAGTCAATTAACTAATCATAAACACTTTAATTTTGCCTCTTCATTCAAGCTCTTGTTTCACGCATGCGCATATCATGCTCATTGGTCTTAAGTCCGAGTCAAACTGTTTCCTCAGTTAGGTGACTGTTGGAGGAACTTGAGCGCTGAATCAATTCATTCATCATAGGATCAGATACACCACTATTTTGCTCAGTGACTTTCAGGCATCCGAAAGGGAGTTTTGATTGAATAATTTGTAGATCTAGCTGCTCGAGCCACAAACTGTTTCAGACACTTCAGTCCGATTTGATGAACATTTTTTTAACTAGTTCATCAAAAAGAAGCAGTTCAAAAGAACGATTTGTTTGCTAACTGTTTGTTCCAGACCGCTTGTCTGAGAGTGTAGATTACAGGCAATAATGTTGCACAAACCGATAGTTTGGCCTCACCTGTCCTTTGCCCTCTGGCAGGCAGAGCACTAGATATGAGCAGATGTAATCCTGTAATCAAATCACTCCACTGCTCCAGATCCACTCCGTGGTTTGTTGGTAGGTTTTTGCTTCTTTTCTGCTAGTTATTGAACTTATTGTCTGTGTAACAGAATGGACAAGCGGGTTAGTGGTGCACTATTAATCATATATGTGCTTTCCACACTTGAGTACTCATCTGTGACATTGGTGTGCTCACAAGAAAAAAAAATACTCAAAAAATATTTTGGAGTTTATTCTCATTGTGGCCTGTGTCTAAGAACGGCAGACCGCAAGCTCTTTAATTCTTGTTAACAGCTGTCTTACTCATGCGAGGGTGATTTTTGCAGCGTGATGAACTGCAAGAACATGAAATATAAATCAATTTTTCTATGTGATCTTTCGGAATAAAGATATGTTACATGTCTAATATTTTCCTTGTAACAGATTTAAGATCTACTCTCTTTCAAATGTGTTTGAAATTTCAAGCTCAGTTAGTTTGACTGAAGTGTTTACATGAAGGCTTTTCAGTTTGATTGAGGTATCAATCTGAATATCAAGAGATTATGAGGCTGCATGTAAACATATCCAGTAAATTAATGATTGTGAAGTTACAGGCAGCAGTGTCTCTCGCTGTCAGGCTGGTGTAGGATGTAGTTTGAAGTATAGTCGCTAAGCAACACAAAAGGTGGGAGTGGGATATAAGCTGGACCCGAAGCAGAAACTGACTTCTAGTGATCCACCCCTGTGGGAGCGAGGAAAACAAACTAAATGTTACTGGAGTGATTTTATTTTATATAGTGCAGAGCAGAACATTGCCATTATGGTTATTCCAATTCAAAAAAGGCTTTTCTAATGTTTATGGATCAAAAATTTTAGATATTTTAGATTTTGATATCCTATTTAAATGCCAGGAGTTAACAAGATTAATGACTTACTTAGTCTTCTCTGCGACGTCTGGTGCATGAGGGACCTCCACTTCCTTCTGTCTAACGTTGTCCTGTGGCAGTCTGGAGAGTAAGCCCTTTTCTTTCTTTACGTTCTTTCTCAACTGTTCTTCGCCATGTTTCTTTCGGTTGCCCACAGTTTCTTTTCTGCAGACATGACCAAGCCACCTCCATCTGCTTAACTGGACTGACTCTTGCACTGACTTTATTACAGTTCTGTCCCTGATGTCATCGATGGAGATGTTGTTCTTGGAGATGTTGTTCTGCCTGAAGACTCTGAGAATCTGTCTTAGGCACTTGTTCTGAAAGACCTCAAGCTTTCACTCGATTGCTAATGTCATTTTCCAGGATTCTGAGCCATAGAGAAGAACACTCAGGACATTGCTCTTGTAGGTCCTGATCTTGGTCAGGTTTGTGGATCTCCAGACTGATTTGAGCATGGTGAATGGCTGTTTGCCTTACTGTTTCTGACATTCACTTCAACATCGCAGTCACCATCTGCTGTCATTTTGATGCCCAGGTAGACGAACTCCTGCACATCCAAGGTGTTCCATCTATGTTGACAGGGGTTTTGACTGTGGCATTCTTTCTCATGACTTTAGTCTTCTTGCTGTTGAACTTTAGCCTGAAGGTTCTGGCTATTTTGCTGAGATTTTCTGTCTTTGGCTGAGTGTCCTGGTGCTTGTGGGATAGCAGACCAAGGTCATCTGCGTAGTCCACTTCCTCCAGAAGTGAGGTCAGGGTCCACTTGATGCCTTGATGGTTTCCTTGGGTGACGCTTCACTTCAGCTAATCAATGGCTAGGGAAAATAGGACTGGAGAAAGGTTTCAGCCTTGCCTCACTCCGGTTTCCAACGTAAAAGGTTCTTTCATATCACTGATGACAAAACACTCAAAGCTCTCGTATAGTGAATGTATGACATTGACCAGTTTGTTCTGTCGTAGAATCTTTCAGAGTGATGCACGATGCAGACTGTCAAAAGCCTTCTCAAAGTTAGTGAACATGAGCTATAATGAGCTGTTCCATTCATGGGTCTGTTTTAGGATCTGGCGTAGAACAAAGATGTGGTCAATGCATGAACGTCCTTTCCTGAAACCAGCCTGTTCTTGCTAAAGGATGTCATCCACTGCTGCTATAATACTGTAGTATGATATGGCTGAAGATTTTGCTGGTGAGAGAGAGTAGGGTGAGATCTCCAAGATCTCCCTTCTTGGGCAGCTTGATAATTTTACCACTTTTCCAGCTCTCTGGGGCTGTCTTTTTCTCCCAAATGTCCTGTAGGATGCACTGAAGGATCTATGGTGTCTCCTGTACTTCTGCCTTGAGTATTTCAAGGCACACACCATCCAGTCCTGGAGCCTTGCCATTCTTCAGCTTGTTAATAGCTTCCCTGACCTCTTCTACTGTAATGTCACAAATGTTGATCTCCAAGTCCTCTACTGCCTCTGGTATGTCAGCAAATGCTGGTGGATCTGGCCTGTTCAGGATGATTTTGAAATGTTCCCTCCACCTCTCCAGCTTGGTGCATTCTTCAGAGTTCCATCTGCTAACTTCACTAGGAATGCTAAAGCTTAATGAGTATGATGTATAATGATGTTATAATGAAAAACTCCAATAATAAGCCTTCTGTTGAGATCAGCTTTCGTTAGATCTACAGTATATAGATAGTGTCACAGCCTTTTAGCCTGTTGAAAGCTGACAAAGTGTCACATCCATGACATTTACGACTATAGTGTTGTATGATGATTTTTTTAGGAGGGGGTTCTCCACCCGTCATTTAGAAATAACATTAGCATAACAGTTTTTAATAACATTTAATAACATAACATTTAAATCTAATGTTCTCGTAACCTTTCAAAACATTAGAATAGAATGTTCCTCTAATGTTCACATAACCAAGAAAAAAAATCTGAAAAAAAAAAAAAAAAAATAGCTGGACATAACTTTTAAAAAAGTTACACACAACTTAATTTATTTAGATAGTGTTTGTTAATAGCTGTGTCTTAGATGAAGACCATGCCACATTTCATGAGTAATCAATGCAAGTAACTGTACAAGTTGATAATATGATATGATTATAATGATTTCATATTGTATAATGAATGCTAATTTCAACCATCCAGACTTTATCATTAGTTATGTACAAGAGGGCAAAGATCCAACCTCAAGTTTCTACCTGTTTCTTCCTCCAGGTAAATGGCTACATTGCGGCTATATTTAATGTGGGCACAGATGACATCAACATCGAGGAGAAAGCAAAATTTGTGAATGATGGAAAGTACCATATAGTGAAGTTCACAAGGAGTGGTGGCAACGCCACACTGCAGGTGGATGATCTACCTGTTATTGAGCGCTACCCCACAGGTGAGACCATCACTTCACACCCCAACAACAGTTGTTTGGAACATTACTGGATGATTGTTAAGTTGACATTAATTTGTTTCTGAATACTGCACATTTGTGTCTATATTGAATTTTTCTACTATGAAACATGAAAATCTGAATTATGCTTAGCTCACCTGTTAGTTAACTGGGTGAATCACTTACTGTATAGTTTCCACATGTAATTAACTTGTTGTTCATAATTTAATGGAAAGATAAGGCTAAAGACTCAGGTACTCTTAATTGGAAATTTTCCCCTCTGTCTCACACGCAGTTGAGCGTGCAAGCCTTTTGAAATATACTCTTTGTCCATGAATGTAGAAAGATGTGTTCTAGTGGACCATCTTTTCAAGCAGTCAAATCACTTGTACATGCTCTGTTCTCCTCACTCAAGAACACATAAATTAGCTGTGCACACAGACAAGAGAAGTGTACTTTCAGTGTTAGTCCTTTAACTAGTCAGGCAATCCCCACATTATGAGAGGAAGTTTTTGATTATTTTTTTGTTTTTAATGGTATTGTATCAACTGAATTTTTGTGTCATGCCACAGGTGTAATGAGATGTATAATGTATAATGTTTCTATAGCAAGACATATTCAATCAAGTTTTATCTTTCAGTTTCAACAACTCCACCAAGGGTCACCTTACAAAACTAAATAGGTTGAAACAGTGACAGTGTAACAGTGGAAGATCTATACATATAAGTGTCTGCTGATTGTAGCTGGCAAGAAGAAAAAATTGATGAGAGTCTGGCCTCCCAGGCATGAAGAGATAATGAAAATCCTCTGCGATACTTGCCTTCTCCATCTGTAGAGGAAGTGCTGCCCAAGCTCTGTCAAGGCTTTCATTGTTTTGCTCCTGTCCTGCTCTGTGTGGACACAGTGCACTAGTAACTGGCCCTGTCCTTGGCGGTTTATCAGTTGTTCAGTGTTCACTGAAAATAAAGAAGCAGAATGGGCTTGAATTTTTCCAGTTTTCTAGAACTGTTGATCTAGCTAGCCATATGGTACAAAATAGAAAGCCTCTCCAAATACTTCTGTTTTGAATGGATTCACTTTCAAACTTATCTTGGAGTTAGAGTTTATTTGCAGTAAGTGCAAAAAGTGTTAAAAGTAAAAAAGCACAAATACTGATAGATGCAATTTATAAATAAAATAGCTGTATTTTTTCTGCATTGACTGCAAATAGAAGTTAAGTGATTTTTGCATTAAGAGTAAATAGACAAATGGGATTGTAAAAAGGCAGATTCAGATGGGTTGGTGAGTCGCTGGTTGGCGATTCTTACTTCCTGCAGCTGGTACCAGATGGATTTCTTAGTTTGTGTAAATAGCCTCTGCCAGCAATATTCACCCCTCTGAAAATATTGTACAAAAGTCAGTACCCTTTCAAAGGGTATTAATATGTATAATTTGGGTACAAATATGTTCACTTTAGTTGCTAATATGTACCATTACGGTACTAATATGCACCCTTTAGAAGTAAAAATGTTACAGAACAAAATTACCTTCTTAAAGGGCCCCCGCCCCGATGACCACTTTTGTCCCTTTTCGTTCTGAGAATGTTTAGCCTAAAAACACACTTTGTTACTTTGTCATGCTTAGGTTGTTCCATTTACAAAATGGAATTTTAAAATGTGCATTTTAGTCTTGGGCATCTACTGATAGATTCATTTTTCACAAAATAATTATGTTGTTGGTATCATTTCTAACATGCTCCTAACATTTCTAATAACCATCTTGGATACCAAGGTAGCCAAGTTTAAAAATCTTTGAATAAGAAAATGGGACAAAAGTATCATAGCCGATGTTATGTGAACACCCACACATGACAGTTATCTGAAGCCCATATAGAATCACGGCAATTCATTAGCTGATAATGCTAACATCACCATCTGAGGCATTGTGTCAGGCACCATGTCAAGGCTGCACTCTTGGTATTACTTCTCGGTCGTAGCACAAACTAAGGAGTATGGCAAACTATGTTTCAAAATCTTGTTTCCTACTCAGTGTTATGATTAGGTGGGGGGGCATGTTTGCCTCAAGGCTCAGGAATGGGGTCACTTCTTTTTTTTTTTTTTTGTAACAAATTCCCATTAATACTATTACACCTTTTTGATTTTAGGTCCAAGGTCAGAAGGAGTAATATTGTGATTGCAATCGATGTTTGTTGTAATGGTGGTGGCAAAAACTTGAACGCAACACAAAACTGCCAGAGAGTGTGGTTTGTTGTACAAAATAAAGGGGAAAAAAAGGGAATAACAAAAATAATAACAGACAAATATAAAAAAAAACAGTAAAAAAAAAAAACATTTATAATATTTATTCTATATATATGTATTATAATATATATCCTTAAAAAGTCTTAAATTCAGATTCAATGGGTCTTAAATATTTTTGGTCACATTACTGCAAAAATATATTTTTCAGTATGACTGTTTACAATCACTGAACAGACTGAAGTTATAAATAAAAGATATACATATTTTTAGGATGAAGTCAAGTAGCTGTTTCAGCTGTCACTTGAAAATTGTCAGGGATTCAGCATTCCGGATAGGGGTGGGAAGACCATTCCACCAGACAGGAGAACGAGAATGTTCTAGAAAGTGATTTTGAGCCTTTGAGCATTTGTTTTTTTTTTACTTACCAGATCGGCCAAATAACCTAACTAAAATTTATGTGACATAAAAAATATAACCAGCAAAGCATCGAAGCGTAAGAAAGATTCTTCTGATTCTATTACATTCAGCATAAAAAAACGAGTGATAATGTATTTTGTATCAAGGTTGCACTGTAAAGGCTTACACTGCCTGTCTCTTTGTGAGAGACTTCAAAACAAATGAGCATAACAGCACACAGAACGAAACTCAGAAGATACACAGAGGTAAAAATAAGAAATGTTTAGTTTATTCATAGCATGATATAGTTAAGAAACGCCTTGACAAGGGAGCTAATTTGCTGAATATTTTCACGATCGCAAATGTCACATCTATTTTATTAAATAAAAAAGTAGTCAGGTAGTTATTAAGTTACTTACATTTTAGACATGATATTTACAGTTTTTGTTCTATTTCTATAACGGAAATAGTTCAGCATGATTCAGCATTTTGAAGGAATCGGTCAACTTACAGCCACGTACTGGTGATTTAGTATGTTTAAAAGTATGCATTTTAAAAGTATCGGCACCTCTTGTTGCAAACGCAGCATCATGGATGTGTGAATGAGAGTGGACTCATGTGCTCCTGTCATTGCTCAGTAGATTGTGCCTTTTCTAAGGCTTAACAGGAGGAGAAGGAGCATTCTACCCTTCCGTCGCTGTCAGTCCGTTTAAAATTTTGAATGGTTGATAGGGTGAGCAGACGGACCCACGGTGACATCACTGTTGGAACTGATCATGGGCGGCAACATGACGATGGCATACATGATAAATTTATCAAAATTATGTGTGATAAGAACATCTGAATTAGGTACGTCACCTTACAATATGCCTGATACATACGTTGTCTCCATGAACGTCACCATAAACACAATTAGATTTATTAAAGTAGATTTATTTGTTATAGGCTATTACTTTTATTTAGTTATTTCCTAAAATAAAAAGTGGCAAAAGTGTTGAAGTGAAGTACAGCACATTAATGTTCAGTTTATTAGTCATTGCCCTTCTTTTTGCTTAGATGCTACAAAACGTATGAAAACCCTAAGAGGCTGTGCATCATTTCTGCATGAATGTTTTTTCTTTCTTGTTTCCTTGTGATCTTGACATAAAAGAGTGTAATTTTAACAGAAATAAAGTTGTATTTATATTAGATGTTAATTAGACATTCTTCAACATATAATTACGTTGAGAACGAAGTTGTTCTGAGCAAAGATGCTAGTTTCATGAATTTATAATGTTTGGTACTCCAATCAGCTATTTTAACAGAAAGAAGAAGGCTGTAATATTAATGTTATCCACTAGATGGAACCACAGGATAAGGAATCTTTTAAGCCTAATATTTTTCAATAAGTTTCCATCCCTATAAATTGAAATAAAAGCATTGATCTACTTCATTTGCATAACTATGGTGCGCTTGACAGTATAGGTTTATATAATAAGAGTACATAGAAATATTTGAAATGTATATTTATTATTAATTTTTTTACTTATCGACCTCAATAAGACTTAAAACTTCTAGACAGTATTACATAAAACCCCAAATCAGAAAAATGCAATAACATTTTGTAAAATTCAATAAAATCAAGATCTTATAATAAAATCTTAATTCAATTTAATCTTTATTTGATTTGAAAAGTGCAAATAAAATATTTTCAATGTTTTCAGACCAAATAAACTGTAATCTGTAAATATACATAAAATTGGGACAGGCACGTTTAACACTGTCAAATCAACTTTCCTTTAAATTACAATGTTTAATTCTTTGTGAAAAGAGGATACTACCTGTTAAAGCAAAATGTTTGCCCAATCTTGCTTCATACAAGACTTCAGCTGCTCATCAGTCTGTGGTCATTATTGCCTGATTGTCCTTTTCATGATGGGTCATACATGTTCAATATAGGAGACAGATCTGGACTGATCTAACACATTCACTCTGTGTCTATTAAACCATGCTGTTGTAGCACATGCAGAATGAGAGCTTGTGTTATCTTGATCTAATAACCATGGACTTCCCATGAAAGACGCCATCTTGATGGCAGTCTTTGTACAATGTCAATATAATGTCTCCATGTCAATCCTACCCTAACACATGCCAGACATCCATGCCTTTTGCTCTGCTAAACCCTCATAAAATAACAGATGTTTGCTTTGCATTTGTTGCTGATAAAAGTTTGGATGATCCATTTAGTATTTGGGACTGAGAAGTTCTAAAACAGTCCAGTACATTATAGACAAACACATTTTAATATTGAAATAATGAAGATTTCTGTGCCACCCCAGACTGTTTGCTGCACCCCTATAAAAACATCACTGCATGGAACTGATGATAAGCCAAACTTGATACCCTCCTCTATTACCAATTTGTCCTGATTATAGACTGTTTCAAAACAGTTTAACCGTTTATGCCCCGAAGGCATTTTCACCTCACTGAAGGTGTTGTTTCTCTGAGTGACATACACAAAAGTAATGACTAATAACACAAAAACTGTAACAAGGAGAGTCAAAAGATTCATTGGGACATTCTCCTTCTGAGAAATAGCTGATAAAAATGTAAGAAACATGTGCGCTCAAGGGCCTTTTGGTTAGCTCTCGACTCCCTGAATGCGTTTTAAAAACTGTTGTTTTCTGAGTCCCATATACAATAATAATGCCTCATAACTTAAAGACCAATAATTTGGAATAAGGTAAAAAAAAAAAAAAATGATGCAAGACTTTACCTTTGACAAGTGGCTTTTTTATTTAGAAGGCGGGACTTTTTATTACTATAATATTATGAATGAACCATCTTGTTGTTATATAAAAATTTTGCTCAGACTCGGCTCAGAGAGCACAGATAGCAAATAAGTAAAGCTAACGTCAGCAGCCATGGCACTGGATGAGCAATCGTTATTATAATAAAATTTTTGGGTCTCTTCGGGTTCGGGTATGAATTTTTAGACCCGTGTAGACTTCTAGGCAAGGTACCCCTTCTCTAATGTTGAAGTAGATGACTGTCTCCTTCGGTGGGTTATCTATGGCACAATCCACCCGCCATACGGCAGATGCAGAACGAGAGTGACACAATTCCTCAGAGAGCGATATTATCGGTATCAACCAATGAACTGGAGTGATTCTATATTATATTTTTATTACATATTAATGATATAATTGTTACACTTGGGAGAAAGTCCCATAGCATCATCTATGGACATCATGTTGATTGAAACTGCTATTCTTGTTGGTATCTTATATTTTACAGTATTATGATTTTTGCATTAGTAGCATAATGTGACTATGTTTGAAAAATTATATCAGGAATATGTTAATTTGTTAAGATACGAATAAAAAAACTAAAGTAAAATAGACTTTTTATTGTGTATTAGTAATATTAAAAATATTAACTGAATGAATGTAAAAGAGAGAAGATGGAAACAAATAACATAGATAGCTTTATTCTGGAGTACAACATTTGATTGTGCTTTGTTTCACAAAGCCTATTTTCACATACTGGTAATTTATCTTTAGGTTATATCATATAGGTTAAATGTGCACAGAATATATGTAAGTGTACAATAATTGATTACCATTTTAACAATAAAAAGATATAAAAATAGCATTATTTATTTAGGACTGCCCTGATATACACACATTATCCTGCTCAGTTTACATCCCCTTGGATTTTGATATACTGTGTATCCCTTCCTCAGTGATCAGTGACTGTTTATATGTTTTTTGGCAGTCCCTGCTTTATCCTGAGTAATGATGCTCCCTACTGTTTTTATGGAAAATTTTCCAGTCACTGCTCATTCTTTGGATTTTCAACATTATTTGCATATTCAAATTCTTCCAACAGTTACTGCATGATGGTGATATCCAGCTTTTCAGTTATGTTTGTGGGACTAAACTATTACAAAAGGTGTAAACAATTATTGATGATCAAGAAGGCAGTACACTATATTAGGAATTAAGGTAATGTAAACTTTTGCAAACAGGATGATTGGTGTAAATGGCAATTATATAAGATCTCTTATGTTTGTATAAGTTCTGCATTGGGTTTATAAACAAACATAAAATTCACTAAACTGAAAATACACGCACAATATAAACTGAAATTGAGTGGAATTTATCTAATACAAGATCTAAAATCTTTTCATTTTAACAGCTCGAATAATAAGTTCTAAAGTTCCCCATTGATTTTGGATTGTAACCAATGAAATGTCTTTTTAAACTTTAAAGGAAACATTGATAGTGAACGGCTGGCGATCGCTAGACAGCGAATTCCATATCGACTCGGTCGAGTAGTTGACGATTGGCTACTCGACAAAGGTAAAAACACTGCTAAAACTTAATAAGTTTTAAGTAGTATATATTTAAATGTGAAATAAAGCAATAATTTAAGCATTTAGGTAAATTAAAGTATGGATTTTAAATAGATAAATGTAGCTTGTAATAACTGTAAGTTAATAAATGTCATAAATTTTGGTTAAAGGGACTGTAGATGTAAGTTCGAATAAGCTTGTTAAAAGTATTTTAATGTAATTTAATCTTTTAAATCATAAAATCAAAATGTCCAAATTAAAATGATAATTGTGTTAATATAGTCAACTGACAAATTGTTGCATCTGTAAATGTGTACATTTGTGTACCTTTTTGTCATATTAATAAAAAGACAGCCAGAATAACTAGATAATATTTAATAATCATACTAAGCACCGTAATAATTACCAATATAATAATATATAATATTTAAATAATGTTTAAAAAATATTAATTGCCATTTGAGTCCCTTTAAGAAAAATTTACGTGTAGCTAAGAAAATGATAAAACATCTACTGAAAAAAAATATAATAACTTTGACTTGCATGTATAATCTTTTAAATGAAATGAATTTTTTTTCTTGTTTCTTTTAATTGAATTGTTTTTCGGTCTTCCTTTGTTTCATGACCACCCTGTTTACCTTTGCATCCAATCCAACTCATCTTGCTTAAAAGGCATACATGTTTGTTATTGTTATATTTATAGTACATACTCTGAACATTATACTGCACACCTACATAACATTAATATCTGATGATTTTTTTAAGTGTATAAAGTTATTAAGCTGCCTTCAGATTGACTGTTAGTGATTAACATCTATCATGGAATTGTTTTTAACTCCATGACAACAGAATATATATATTTTTTTTTATTTTAATCAGTAATTTTTAGCTTTGCAAAACTTAATTTGGAATTAAACCAGTTGTTGGTAATTGGTAGTGTTAAAGAGGTATTTTAGCAAAGTGCCACAATTTAAACCTATTACCACTGTTTTGTTATCTTTTATTTTTCATTATTTGTGTTTCATAAGCATCCCTTCATTACAGCCATGATAAATTGTTGGGCATTAACATTCCCCAGTACCTGAATAATCCGTCTTTTCCTCAGGCGTGATTATTTCCATCACTCTCCCTCATGTATGTTTCTCTTCAGTCTGCACTAAGTTCTTCTGTATTGCAGTAACTTTGTTCTCCTGCAGGCCGTCAGCTCACAATCTTCAACAGCCAGATGACCATCCAGATCGGAGGCTGGGAAAAAGACCACAACCGTGCCTTTCAGGGCCAAATGTCCGGTTTCTATTACAATGGTCTGAAGGTATTTAACATGGCTGTGGAAGGAGAACCTAACATCCGCATCGAAGGCAGCGTAAGGTTGGTTGGGGAGGTGCAGTCATCCTCCATATCACCACAGTCCAGCGCTACGGTGTCTCGCTCTGAAACCTCTACCTCAGTCATGGAGATCACTACCACAACCACCTCCAACCACAAGATCAAACCGAGTACAGCGAGCGACCCTCAGCAGGTCAGACAACTCCACTCGTTCCTTTAGTTGACCTCCACCCTTTCCTTTCCATTTCTTTGTTCTACCTGTCCCATCAGAATTTAGTTGGACTTTTTTCATGATTTTATGGCCCAAAACTATTGAATGTGCTGCAGAGTTTTTCCAAAATTGTCTTTTTTGTGTCGTTTGGCAGTGAAACAATATTCATAATGTATTTAGTATTAATGCCAGTACGAGAACAACTAACTGTAAATACTTTTGTGCATAATTACTGATATTGTGGTCGTGGTGCATCGTTTGTGATCAGGGTAAAAGTAGAATAAACTACCCTTGGACAAAATTGCAGTAGTACTAGTATAAGCTACTGTATAAGAATAATTAATAAAAGGCAGTTAGAACTGTTCATAGTCAAAGACCCAATAACTTATAGGCAATGCACAAAGTATTACATTTAATTATCGAGGCTGTTTACACTAATAGAACAAACATGAACAACAATGACAAGAAGAAAAAAAAATAAAAGAAAAAAATAAACACAGACAACAAAGAGGAGGGCGGAGAGTAAGGACAGTGGATTTAGCTTTTGATGTGACAGATATGATATACAGTACATCGCCCTTCATAATGTCTACATATGTGATATTGAACCATTTTTTTTGTAAATAAACTTTTACATTTCAACTTAGCTTGCTAGTGATTTAATAATGGTTATATGTAATCGTTGTTTCAAGAAATGGAAAGTGGATTCAGAAATAAAAATGTTTAATTCTCTCCCAGCAAATGTAGCAGTTATTCACATTGAACAAACAAACAAATTATTATAACAGACCATTCTGACTGTCTGTAATCTATTATAATAATTAGTTTCTTTATTGTTATACTTTTCACAGCTGAAGTGTCTCAATCTAATGTGATGTATACCCATTCAATTAAGCTCAATTTTCCATTTCTCTTTTTTTCCATGTTTTTCTTTCTGTGTGCAGTTCTTCTTGAATTCATCCACTCTTTCCCGTATCATCTGTTTTCCAGACTACTGATGATTTGTTGGTGGCATCTGCCGAGTGCCCCAGCGACGATGAGGACATTGACCCGTGCGAGCCAAGCTCAGGTAGGTTAGGTTAGTCATCTCTTTATTACCACTTTTCTTCCTGACTGTTTGTCCTCACTTTCACCTCAACAGTTCTGTTGTTCTTCTACAACAATGTGCAGTGTTGGGGGTAAAGCATTACAAGTAAGTTGAGTTACGTAATCAGATTACTTTTTCAAATAACTAGTAAAGTAACGCATTACTTTTTAATTTAAAAAACTTTTTTTAAAAAGTAACGCCAGTTACTTTGTTTTTTCCATTTATTGACTCCTGTCCCAGTATTGGGAGAAATCAGAAGTACAGGGGCGTTGTGTGCGCTGTGTGAACATGATGTAGATCTAGACTAAATGTGAATGTGCTTTAATTCAGCCCAGCTGCTGACCTTTGATGATACAGTTCAACCATACTAATAAGCAAAAATGACTTTAGATAAACTAACAATAGTGCTTCATTGTACCCCTTCGAGGGAACATCGAACTGCGTCGAACGACACTTTGGGGGAAGCCCCTCAGCATAGCGCCTCTGAAGTATGAATGAAACAGATCCAATCTTGATTGGTGTTGCGTCATGACGTAATGTGTGACGGCATATGCGGAAGCTATAAAAAGGACGCTGGCACACAACAGAGACAGCTTTCTGTTCTTCAGCAAGTGCTCTTTGTCTTGTTTGTCTTATTTGGTGTTGTATTGTCTACAGTCACAAGCATTATTATGGCGAGCACAAGCAGTTTCACGAGGTGTGTGCATCCCTGCCCACGTTATATCACACATGGGGACACACATCGTATGTGTGTGCATTGTTTGGGAGTGCAGCATGCGCGGGCAGCTCTCGAGGGGGCTGCTTGCGAGGATTGTGAGAGATTGCCAATCCGTGTGCTGCGCTCCCGCCCGGCACACCCCGCGGCTTCTTCTGCACGAGTGGAGAGCCCGGTGCTTCCGAGGAAGTAGACGTGCTCAGCATCGAAGGCGGGGATTTTGGGGATGACTCACCACCCCGTGTCCCCGCATATGAGGAGCTGGTGGAGGTTGTCTCTCATGCAGTGGCCCATCTTAATATCAGTTGGCCACATGAGAGGCAGGTAACGCTTATTAAAAGAAAGTTGGACGAGCGTTTCCTGCAGCACAGAGAGCAAACTCGTCATTGGGGTTTACCGTTATTTCCAGATTTACACAACGAGTTGTGTAAATCGTGGAACAAACCACATTCATCTCGCGTGTCCAACCCCCCTGTGTTAAATTATAATAATATCTTGGGGGGGCGAGAGAACGGTTATGGGATGATGCCTCTGGTGGAACAGCCACTTGCCACTTATTTAGCCCCCGAGTCGACATCATCCCTAAAAACCCCGGTGTTGCCCACTAAACCGTGCCGTGATACATCTGTATTAGTGGGCAGGGCTTATATGGCTGCGGGTCGGGCTGGCGCTAGTCTGCATACAATGGCAGTACTGCAGGCGTACCAGGCCGATCTTCTTAAAGATATTGATGAGGGCGAGGGTCCAACTCCGGAAATTATTGTGGAGTTGAGGAAGGCTGCAGATTTGTCTCTCCGAGTCACCAAGGAAACGGTCCGTGCTATCGGCAATTCCATGGCAGCAATGGTGGTCTCGGAGAGACACTTATGGTTAAATCTGTCAGGCATCAAGGATGAAGGACAGGGCTTTCCTCGTTGATACCCCGATTTCGCCTTCTGGCCTGTTCGGTGACTCAGTTAATGTCATCGTCGACAGGTTTCAGGAGGCAAAGAAACAGTCTGCAGCCTTCAAACAATACCTCCCTCGCGGCTCGAGGCATAAGAAGCCTGCCCCAAGTGGGCATCCGCAGCCATCCGCAGCCATCCGCCAGCTCCTCCGCCTATAGACAGGCGCAAAAAGAGAGTGTCGCTTCTAGAGCCCCCCCTCAGGTAGCCTGGGGGCATAGACGACACTCTCAACCGAAGCCTCAGCCTAAGCCGGGCGACCTGAGGGCCGTCCTGCAGGCGAAGAAGGCTTCAACGAAGAGGTCCTAGCCAGCCCAGGCCCTCTGCGGGCGGCCCCACCCATGGGGGAGCAATCGAGGTCACCTCCTCCAAGGAGCCCGCAGGAAACCGATGTCGACTTCCCGCCGTTAAGTGTGCTTCGGGACGCATCGGTCTCCAGCGAACGTGCCCTGCACTGTCCGCCCCACAGTCTTGCGGCCAGGCAGAATTCGCGTCCACACATCGAGAATCGTTTTCGGTCGAACCCTGCCGGAGATCCACTTCAGGGGGCCAAGAACGAATCCCAATTAATACCCGAGGCCAGCCTCAAGAGGCTGGTCCCCTTAGTAGAGTGTTTTGATGCATGGAAAAATCTCACGAATATTTCTCCTTGGGCTCTGCGCACCATTCAAAAGGGGTACAGACTACAGTTCGGTTCCCGCCCACCAAAGTTTAATGGGGTGGTCTGGACTGTAGTCAACTCAGAGTAGAGTCGGGTGTTGAAGCAAGAAGTAAACTCTCTGCTGGTAAAGGAGGCTATAGAACGTATTCCTTCTCCAGACAGGGAGTCCGGGTTCTACAGCCGCTACTTCTTAGTTCCCAAGAAGGATGAGGGATTGCGTCCAATAATAGATCTCAGGCACTTGAATCGGTCTGTGAGGAGATTCAGGTTCAAGATGCTTACTATTCCCATCATCGTGAACCAAATTCAATCCGAGGATTGGTTTGTCACGATAGATCTGAAGGACGCATACTTCCACATTTCCATCCTATATGGAGACAGACGCCTCCCTCACGGGCTGGGGCGCGGTCGTGGACGGCCGCTTTACGAGAGGTCTATGGCAGGACCATCATTCCTCCTGGCATATAAACTGCCTGGAAATGTTGGCGGTGTTCCGAGCTCTGAGGAGCTTCCTGCCGGATCTCAAGGGTCATCACATCCTTGTGAGGACGGACAATATGTCGGTGGTGGCCTATATAAACCATCAAGGGGGTCTGAGGTCTCGCCCTCTATGCAGCAGGAGTAGTGGAGACCATACTCAGCTCTAGAGCTCCCTCCACGAGGAAATTGTATGGCCTAAAATGGAATGTTTTCACCGTTTGGTTCAGAGATCGTGAGGTGGACCCAGTTAACTGCTCCATTGGCTTCGGTGCTGGAGTTCCTCCAAGATCGCTTCTCAGGTGGTCTTACCCCGTCCACTCTCAAGGTGTACGTGGCTGCCATTTTGGCTTTCCACGCTCCTCTGAGTGATGGGCCTCTGGGGAGACAGCCGTTGGTCGTACGTTTCCTCCATGGGGCTTGGAGGATGAGACCTGCGGCTCATACCAGGGTTCCCACTTGGGACCTGGCGGTGGTTCTCGGAGGGTTGGTTGAGGCCCCCTTGAACCGCTGGAGTCGGCTGAGGCCAAGAACCTTTCCCTTAAGGTGGCTTTCTTGTTGGCCATTACTTCTCTGATGAGGGTAGGAGATCTCCAGGCGCTCTCTATATCTGACAACATCAAAGCCATCCTACTTCCTAGACCAGGCTATTTGCCCAAGGTGCCGTCTAATGTGGCACGGCCTACGGTTCTGCAGGCTTTTCATCCTCCACCTCACGTGACGGCGGATGAGGAGAGACTTCATCTGCTTTGCCCTGTCAGAGCTCTGAAAATATATATCCAGAGGTCCTCCTCATGGCGGAAGTCAGACCAGTTGTTAGTTTGTTTCGGGTCACCCAAGAAGGGGCTTCCTGCTTCCAAACAGACCATTAGTAACTGGATTCTCCAAGCTATATCTATGGCCTACCAGGTGCGCAATTTGCCTTCACCTCTGGCCGTGAGGGCTCATTCTACCAGAGGTATGGTGTCCTCTAGAGCCCTCCTCTCAGGGGCCCCCATCCAGGAGGTCTGCGATGCAGCAGGATGGGCCATCCCCTCACACTTTTATTAGATTTTACAGCCTGGACATTCCATCGACAACTGGCACCCTTGTGCTCTTGTCCTAAGTGTGCCTGTGCGCAGCTTCACACTAGGACAGGCAGGGCTCGTTGCGGCATAGTGGGAACTCGTTCCCCCAAAGTGTCGTTCGACGCAGTTCGATGTTCCCTTGAAGGGGAATGTCTCAGGTTACGACTGTAACACATGTTCCCCGAGAAGGGGAACGAGAACTGCGTCCCTTCGCCAACCGTCCCCCTGCCTGGGAGCGCTTGCTTCATCACAGAAGCTGTCTCTGTTGTGTGCCGGCGTCCTTTTTATAGCTTCCGCATATGCCGTCACACATTACGTCATGACGCAACACCAATCAAGATTGGCTCAGTTTCATTCATACTTCAGAGGCGCTACACTGAGGGGCTTTCCCCAAAGTGTCGTTCGCCGCAGTTCTCGTTCCCCTTCTCGGGGAACAAGGGTTACAGCCGTAACCCGAGACGTTTTTTCTTTTCTTCTTTTTTGCTGAAGAGTGTTGAACCTTATTCTCCTGTGTTCTGCTGTACAGATGTGAATTAATTGTTTCTATTCATGAAACTTTTTGGTGTGAAAGGGCTTTTACATTTGCTATAAATAGAACTTATATTAAAAACAATTAAGCCTTGCTCATACTTAAAATGTAACACAAAAGTAACGTAACGCATTACTTTCCATAAAAAGTAACTAAGTAATGTAATTACTTATTTTTTTAGAGAGTAATGCAATATTGTAATGCATTACTTTTAAAAGTAACTTTCCCCAACACTGACTGAATGTGTCTGTACCTGTTATTTTAAAAGTTAAAACTGCGGTTTGGGTTGTGGTTATCCCACACAATTGGCCCCACATCAGGGGGCCACATCAGAAATTTTAATGTAGGTTGATTGAGCTTGTCATTGTAGATTAATTGCACATTGATGCTTGTGTGTAGAAAAACAACAACAGTGAATATGGACAGAAGAAAAGTGAAGTAAAGAGAAAAGAATACGTAAACTATTATTAACGGTCTTTGAAAAATTTTTAAGAAAGGATTTTCATTTATTGTAAGAAAGACAGTAGATAATGGTCACTGATTAGTATTTATTTATAAATGCTTATGAATGGTAGTTCAAAGGGGGAACAGTTAAAAAATCAACCGAAGGGAAAAACAAAGAGAACGAGGAAGATTCCCTTCAATCCTCTGCCCTGGAAATGTGACAACCACTTTTTATAGCAAAAATAAATAAATAAATAAATAAAACACATTTATTTGTTTTAAAGAGGGTAGAAGCAAGTCATTGTTAATTTAGGTTCTTAGCCAAAACAACAACAAAAAAAGTTACTTGCTTCTGGGAGGAGAGCTAAATGACCTATACAGGTAAAAGAAAAGATAAAATAATTCTTCAAAAGAAAAGTTTTAGAAGGATACAATAGTTTTTAATATGGACACAAGTTGTAGAAAGAAAAGGATCATTACCTGATAGCAAAAGGGCTGCAACACAATTGATACAGATGCTCAGACAGTTTTCAAAGCGATTTTCATAAGTGGAATAATTTACTTCGGGCCATTGAAGCATTAGAAAAATAATGCACACCCGAGGAGTAACGGCCACTCTGCTTCGCGTCTTGACCGCATCACCACCTTGGTTGTGCATTATTTTTCTAAAAAATTAAACCCTGCCTTACCAATGGGCTAGATAGTGCCAATGGGTACCAGGGGGCTTGGAATAGACTGGGAGTCAGAAACCATGCAGGAGGTCAAGACGAGGGTGGGGCAGATGAGTGTAGGTTCAAACTGGGCAGAGTTGAACAGAGCAGGACAGAGAGTCACTGAGGACTGGGAATTATGCTGGAAAATACAAAGTTCAACAAGACTAAAGCTAATCACTAGAAGAAAAAAAAACTTAAGGCAACCCTCATGAAGTACAAAACAATCTGGCAAGAACATGATTGTAGAGGGTAAAATAAATATGGAGAATAGTACATGAGGAACATGTGAGCGCAATGAGGACTAGGCAAAGACTTAACAACATGTGATACAGAAAAACAAGGGGTGCAATCCAATTAAATTTTTTGACACACAATTGTGAAATTCCCTAAGCACTTCCCCACGGTGGAATCCCCCGCCACTATTTTAAAGTGCATTCATGAAGTGGACGAGGGAAGTTTATATGGAGAGATCCTCAAGACCTCCATTTTTACAGAAGGAATAAGCCAACTCATATGTACACTTTAGGCAACTCTATATACTACAATGCAACACAAATTTGATCTCACAACAAATCACTCATCAAATTGCTCATTTAACCTCCACCCGACATAACTCTGTCCAAGCATACCTATAGACATATTGAATGGTGCATAAAACTAATTTATATGGACAAAAATGTGAATAATAAATCATGTCCATTGCAGATTGCAAGAGGTCAAGGTTTTAAGATGTTCTTGTTGAACCCATTGCAAGGGTCCACCAGTATTGGGCTCTTGTGAAATGTAATCAGTGACATAAATCTGAGACAATGAGACGAAGGGAAGTCAGAAAGAAAAGGGCATAGAAAGTGAAGATAGCCAAGGAGGCAGGGCAAGGGGAGCACATGACCACCATGAACGCTGCAGTCTGAAACTTTTTTTGGTTAAAAAAGATCCAAAATCAATATTTGTGCAAGTACATAACCAACAAGTGTTCAAAACTATCGTTTTACTTTAGCCCGATTCACAACGGTTAGTTTATGATAATATTTTCTAATCTGAGTGATACGGGTAGGTTTTCGCTGGAAATTCGACCATGCTGCCACGTCATTACATCACTTCTGTAAACATTAAGAAGTTGTTCTGGCTGGCTACTAGGCTATCACATGTGAGGATACTATATGTGGCGGATCGTTTATAGCCTTTTCTCACAGCAGCTAGAATAATTAAATGTAATTAAATGATTGTAATCCAGAAAGAATTATGTGTTTATGAAACATGTGTGAATGAAATTAAATTATATTCCAGTTTTAAATATGCTTCTGATTACAGATAGCCTGGTATTACACAATATTTGTATTTAAATGACAACCAGTTCAAAGGGAGCATAATTTGCTTTTTGGTTTTTAAATAATTTCTTAATATGAAATTGGAGTGGTTTGACAATTAGAGATTAGACTGTACAGAAATTTAAATCTACACCCTAATAGACACTATAGGGAATTCTGATGTTGTTGACTTTAATAATTTGAGATTTTTAATAATTTGAGATGTTGATTTTAATTAATTTGCATGGTTTGATGTGATATAATTATTCTTAGTTGGTCAAAACAAACGTGGCAGATCTGTTACTGTCACAATACTCTGTGAAAATTATTGTTTCAGTCATATATTCCAAGACGTAGGCTTGTGAAGTACAGTAAATATCCACATCGGTGCAGTGACTGACTGCCACACATCTGATGTTCTCGTTAACAAGGTTCGGGAGGAGCGCGTCAAATACTTAGCCTAATCAACACAGGTGGACCACAATCTAGTAATCACTCCCACAGTATAAATATCGCTGACTTACCTCTATCCATTAACGGTTAATCAGCATCCCTCCTCCATCCCATCTCCTCACTTCGAGTTCACTTTATAATTAGACGGGGAAGGGGGGGTACTCTACGTAGGTTCGGGCCATTCCCAAGCTCGGAGCCCTTCCCCGGACAGCACGCCAAATACGCATACCATACCTAAGCTAATTATATGTAAGCGTGAACTCGTGAAACTCATCAAAACATTAGATTAATCCGTGCTTGAGCCGTGCCGGCACACAACCCAAGCAAGGAAGATAATTCCGCAAACAGCTGCAATTGCAGGCTTTCAAAGAGAGATGGCAAAAAAGAGGCAGAATTTTTGGACTGCAGCTTTAACAAAATGCTGTGCAGTCCAATGTCCAGTCTGCGTTTTTCCTGTAATATTATTGTTATATTGTGCCATATTTATTTAAACTTTCCATTAGGCGTCCAATGAACAATATTATGTAAAATATAATGAATAATTAACAATAACTAATTATATTATTATTTTACATATATTTGTTGTGCAATATATTATTTCAGGAATACAAAATATCCCCCATAATAATTTATTCCTGAATATGTCATCTGACTTGCCGTGTAGCCACATCTTTGTTGACAATGCAAAGAAAAAAGACAAAAGTGATGCAGAAAACTGCAAAGAAATGTACAAATACGACTGACCTTTTAATCCCCACAGCACCTTCATCTGCTTTAACTTTGTCAGGTGCTCTTCAGGAGATGGAGGTAGGTCAGAAGATGAGATTGCGCCTGCTCTGACATTTGCCAAAGGATGAGGCAGGGCAGCATTTCTAGTCAAACACAGCTTATGCAAAATAAAAAAAAAATCTGCACGTGATTCAGAGCATGTGCGTCATGAAGATGAAGCCTCGACACTGTCAGTCATATTTTGGTCATATATTTTCATATATGGCCTCATTCAGGGGAACATTTTCCAACACTATCCTTTTCAAACCTTTTTAAACACTGTCATTGACAATGCCTTTTATTGAATAGAACATTGCTGTCTTTCTGTGAGAAAATACACTCCCTCTTTTGCTCTGTGTCTGGGATTTTTTATGAATGACAATTTTATTTGTTAGAAGGAATGGAAGCACATACAAGTTGGAGGAAAATGAGAAAAGCAGTTTGTGTTGATGCCAGCCTTCCATTGTAAAGTCTGAAATAGCTGGAGAGCCAAAAGACTACTCATTGTGCAGACATTATTAATATTGTTGGGAAGTGAGGGCTTAGTTACAGAAGGTACTTGACTCTGATATGTACTTGAAGAGACCACAACAGACTGCCATGGCAGGGGTTTGCTTGTCTCTTTCTTTTCCAAAACTGCTGGTTAGTATGATAACTGATGTTATCCGCAGCATCATTCATGAATTCTTATTGCCTAATTATGTAAAACAGGCTAAAATATACTCCATACACATACATTTTACACAAGATATGCAAGAAATAACTTCTAAGGCTTTGTGCCCTGTCATATTGCAAAATGTGACTGAAACTGTCCAAGAGAAATTAGTAGATCATGATTCATCATCTGGGCAGTATGTTGCTGTAATGCAAACATACTAATATTAGTCAAGGATAAAATGACTGGCAGAAAATATAGAAAGGAGCTACAAAGGATTGTCTTCTTTACTCACATTAATGTATGGTGAAAACTCTGAAAAGCAAAGAGTAAATTTGGTTGTTAGTTCAAACAAAAAATAACTAATTAAATTTTCATTAAAAAAAAAAAAACTGTATTATTTACATTTAATTCATATCATAACCAGTGCACTGAGCCACAAGAATCCTGAAATTCCATTTAAAATTTAATATTTAATGATTTAGTAGACACTTTTTTTCCAAAGTGACTTACAAATGAGGACAATGGAAGCAATCAAAATCAACAAAAGAGCAATGATATGCAAGTGCAATAACAAGCCTCAGTTATCTTAATTCAGTACACGTAGCAAGGTTTTTTTAATCATATAATAAATAAATAAAAAAGATAGAATAGGAAAATTATAGAGCAAGCTAGTGTTAGAGGCCTTTTTTGTTTGATGGTTTGTTTGTGTTACTTGTATAATAAATAAAAAAGAAAACTAATACATAGAAATTGAAAAGATTAGAAAAGCTAGTGTTACTTTTTTAAATGAACATAAATTGAATGTGAATATGTAAATTTAATTTTTTTCTTGGGGTGTAGGTGTAGGGGATATAGGTGGCATCAGCAAATTAATAATTCATCAGTAATTCAGCAAGAAGTACAACAATAAAGGCCTCTCAAAACAAAAAGAAAAAATAAGAGATTGATATTCGGTGCAATTAATAACAATTGTCTCTAAAATTGAATTATAAAAATGATAATAAGAGCTCAGTTCAGTTTCATAACACATGATTGAATAGTGACTAATCTTTTGCATTATGATTGGCTACCAGCTCCTAATGCTGCAGAGTCCTGCCTCCAATGAAATGGAAAGCAGGGCACACAGGGGCGGAGCAGTCCACAGGCCCCTCCCATAGTGAGTGGAGAGAGTGGGCATTGAAAAATGTGACACGCCCCTTCTCAAAGTCGAGACACACTCCTAGTCTCGGAGGCAGTGGATGGGTGACGCCAGTTGGCGATGAAAACCCGTTGACATTAGTGAAGCCAGACTCTCTGTAATTGGCATTGGTGTGACGGGAGTTGGCGGAGCAGGGCTGGTAGATCCTGCCCATACCCATTCTGAGGAAAGAGAAAGGGGGAGGAGATTCCAACAAACCCTCGGCTCCACCAACTCGTCACATACTGACGCTTGTTCAGGACCTCTTGGCATAATTTTTTGACACTCAAGGTACCCCTTTAGCGTAATTTTTCGACATGCAAGGTACACCATTGTTTTCAGTTATTTGTCTTAGTTTTATGGTTTGCATGCATTTGTAAAACATTTTTGTAATTTATATAAATTTATTCTTTCATTGGAGCACCTAACCCCACCCCTTCCTTAAACCTACCCACGTCTGAACAATATAAAACATGTAACAGATGCCGAATCTATTCCTCTAACAAATTTTGCCTCGGAAGACTGTCCGTCCGTCCCGGTAACTCACTCCAGCCCACCGCCTCAAGCGTCCACAGCGCCAGACTGCTATGCCATGCTCGATGGCACCGCGGATTCACCCCAGCGGTGAGGGATCTTCGGCAGCGCGTCCCTCCTTCCTCCCGGGTTTCGGCACCAGTGTAACACTTTACAAACTCCATAATTATGGGAAGAATGAGGCGGTAATCGGCGGAAAATCAAATAAAGGCTTTAATAACCAAAATAACCACAAAACCCCTCGCGGACGACTGTCGTGCACTAGTAAAAACCAAAACATAAACTAAAGCCCAGGCCTGGTCCTCTCTCGTCCTTCACTGTCGTTGCTCCTCTTTTATATCCTTCCGATCTCCTCCGTGGGACTCGAGACCGGTGAGTGTAGCAGGTGTCGCTCATTTCCGATCACTCCACTGGCCTCGCTCCATTCCCACGGCTCTCGGCCCCGCCCCACTCGTCACAGTGACTTTGTGCTTCTTTGGGATGGCACAATCAAGCGACATTCACTTGCAGAACGCAATCTTCTAGAGGGCACATAAGTCTGAAGAAATAAATTTAGGTAAATGGGTGCAGAGCCAGCGGTGGTTTTGTAGGCAAACATCAATGCCTTGAATTTTATGCGAGCAGCTATTGGTAGCCAAAGCAAATTGATAAATAGAGGTGTGACTTGCATTCTTTTCGGCTAATTAAATATTAATCTTGCTTCCACGTTCTGGATTAATTGTAAAGGTTTGATAGAAATGGCTGGAAGACCTGCCAAGAGAGCATTGCAATAATCCAGCCTGGACAGAACAAGAGCTTGAACAAGGAGTTGTGCAGCATGTTATGAAAGAAAGGGCCTGATCTTCTTGATGTTGAATAAAGAAAATCTGCAGGACTGGAAAGTTTTAGGAATGTGGTCTGAGAAATTCAGCTGATCATAAATCATAACACCAAGGTTTCTGGCTGTTTTTGAAGGAGTTGTGTTTGATGTGCCTAACTTTATGGTGAAATTGTGATGAAACAATGGGTTTGCTGGAACCACAACAGTTCAGTCTTGGCAAGGTTGAGTTGAAGGTGATGGTCCTTCATCCAGCAAGAATTGTCTATTAGACAAGTTGAGATGTGAGTACCTACCATCGGATCATCAGGATGGAATGAGAGGTAGAGTTGAGTGTCATCAGCATAGCAGTTTTATGAAAAGTCATGTTTCTGAATGACAGAACCTAATGATGCCATGTAGACAGAGAAGAGAAGTGGTCCAAGAACTGAGCCCTGAGGCACCCCAGTAGTTAGATGTTGTGACTTGGACACCTAACCTCTCCAAGATACTTTGAAGGACCTATCTGATAGGTAAGACTCAAAGCACTGAAGTGTGGTTCCTGAGATGCAATTTCCCAGTAGGGTTGATAAAATGATCTGGTGGTTAACCATGTCAAAAGCAGTGGACAGATCAAGCAGGATAAGTACTTAAGATTTGGATTCTGCATATTATTACCCCAGTATATAATTGAATCATGATGATAACATTACCAGTGCCTGTTGCTTTAGCATAATTCCTATTTAAAGCAATGGAGGAACCTGAATGTCAAAAAATGATGCTGGGGTACCCTGTGCATCAAAAAGTGATGCCAAAGGGCTCCTGACCAAACATCAATACATGACGAGTTGGGAGTGTGTATGTGTTGGGCCTGTATAATACTTGTTGGAAAGGCACTCACACCAAAACAATGACACTTCTGTACTTATCAGTAAAGCACAGACAGTTAGCCGCTTAGTAAAGACATTGGTAAACAGTTCAAAGGTTTGAAATATTATAAATCCAGAAGACTCTGTAAAACAACAAGTCATGTCAAGTCATCATTATTTATATAGCGCTTTTTACAATAAAGATTGTGTTAAAGTAGCTTTACAATATTAAATGGTGTGTCTTTCTCTTCTGGCCAGACAAACCCAGTTTAAATCTAGGCTGCAGCAGAGTCAGATTGTGCAGAGGATTCATCTTTTTCCTGTGGTCTTGTCCCACAGGAAATGGATGGATGTTTAGGACACAAGGTCTTCTATGGGGATCAGTGTCTTGGGGATATCTAGATGTCCTGGTCTCCACTGACATTTCAGGGCAGTCAAGGTTGTCTCTAGATGCTTATCCCACTATCTGATCTGGATACGGACTGGATCCAGGTGGCTACAGACAAATGAAACAGACTAATATTAGCGCAGATGTTATTCTTCTAACGATGTTAAAAGTACATTGGGTGTTATGGGATGTGTTTATTGTGGTTGACCTAATCATTGCAGCCTAACAATCCTTTAACGGATTTGAATGATAGAAATGCAATAGTATATTATGTGTGAGCCAGAGATAGGTCTTTAATCTAGATTTAATGGATAGAGTGTGTCTGCATCCACCAAAAGTGTTAGGTAGATTGTTCCAAAATTTGGGTGCAAAATAGGAAAACAATCTGCCTACTGCAGTTGATTATGTTATTCTAGGTATTATCAAATGCCTAGAGATTTGAGATCATAGCGGACATGAAAGACTATAATACAATACGAGCTCACTCAAGTACAGAGGTGCTAAACCATTCTGGGCTTTATAAGAAATTAGCAAGATTTTAAAATGTATACAATGTTTAATGGGAAGCCAGTGCAGTGTTGACAGAGCTGGGCTAATACAGTCATACTTCCTGGTTCTAGTAAGAACTCTAGCTGCTGCATTTTGAAACAGCTGGAGTTTATTAATCATGCAGAGTAACCACCCGGTAAAGCATTGCAATAATCTTATCTTGAGGTCATGAACGCATGAATTAACATTTCTGCATTTGGCATTGAGAGCATAGGTCGTAATTTAGATATATTTTTAAGATGGAAAAATGCGGTTTTACAAATGCTAGAAACATGTTTTTCAAAGGAAAGATTGCTATCGGATGACGAAGAATTAACAGATGATTCATCAAATATTAGACCGTGTTCTAGGTTAATACATGCAAGGTTTTTGGTCGAATAATTAACACCTCTTTTTTTCGAATTTAAAAACATATTAGTAGCCATCCAGTTAACAGTGAAAGCTAACACAAAGGTAAGGTTCCTAGTATTGAGCCTTGTGATACTCCATACTGCACTTGTGATTGGTTTGATACCTGTTCATTCACTGCCACAAATTGATGGAGGTCAGATAAGTACAATTTGAATCATGCCAATGCACTTCTCCTTATGCCAACATAATTTTGTAGTCTTCTCAAAGAATGTTGTCGATAGTGTCAAATTCGCACTAAAATTCAATAGCACTAATAGAGAGATACAACCATGATCAGATGACAAGAGCAGGCCATTTGTAACTCTAATTAGAGCAGTCTCTGTACTATGATATGGTCTAAATCCTGACTGGAAATCCTCACAGATACCATTTTTCTCTAATAAAAACATTGTTGTGAGGATACTTCCTTTTCTATTATCTTTGACAGAAAAGGGAGATTCGAGATCGGTCTGTAATTAATTACTTATTTTAATTATTTATTTATTTATTTATTTATTTATTTTATATGAGAGGCCCAAAACAGCCAGTTTGAAGGTTTTTGGGACATATAATCATGACAATGACAAGTTAATTCTATTCAGAAGAGGATCTATGACTTCTAGAAGCAACTCCTTTAGTAGTTTAGATGGAATAGGGTCTAACATACATGTTGTTTGTTTAGATGAATTAACAAGTTTATACAATTCTTCATTTCCAATAGAAGAGCATTAGTAGAATTGTTCCTCACAGGATCTATAACAATAATCTGATGTGATACAGTGGCTGTCGGTTGCATGGTTACAATTTTATCTGTAATAGTTTCGATGTTGAAAGTAAAGTAATGTATAAAGTTATTACTACTTTGCTGCTGGGTAATGTCAGCACCTGCTGATGGTATATATTTAGCCACTGTAGTGAATAAATACTTAGTTGTGTTTGTTTTCTTCTAAAAGAGACATAAGGTAATCAGATCTAGCAGTTTTTTAAGGCTTTTCTGTAGGAGAGATTATTTTCCTGCTAAGTAATACGTAATACCATGGTGTTGGACTCTTTTCCCTAATCTTCCTTAAGCGTAAAATAGCAACCATATTTAAAATGCTAGAAAAGATAGAGTCCATAGTTTCTGTTACACCATCAAGTTGTTCTGAGCTATTGGATGTGCTGAGGAATTTAGATAAGTAAGGAAGATTACTTAGGAGTCTTTTGTGGTGGAGGTGATGGTTCTAGCATATTTGTCAAGTCAAGTCAAATCTGCTTTATTGTCAATTCTTCCACATGTACAGTACATACATACAGAGAATCGAAATTGCGTTACTCTCAGACCCCCGGTGCATACAGATAACATTAACAGTAGAGCCTAAAAATCTAGATCAAATATAAAAATAAGATACAACCATAGAATAAGGGCATGTAAAAAAGACATATAATAAAATTAAAAGTAAAGTTAAATAAAGCAGTGCAAGGCACATGGCAGAGTGCAAATCTGTGAAGTGAACAAACTGTGCAGATAAAAGGTTTTTAGTTAAAAAAATAAGCTTGTTCAGTCTGATTAAAGTGACAAAGGGCTCAAAAGCATTTTTTTTGTTTAACTGACTGAAAAGGTAGTAGAATTATGACAGTTCCGTGCTGAATGAGATAGCGAGCAGACCAATGCTGCACAAAGTGGCTGGTGCATGCCATCGTATATTAGTTGGGGTGGGGGGGTGGAAGGACATGGGGATCTGGGGGGGGGGGTTCATAGTTCGGTGGTGACTGGGGCAGAAGAGGGATGGGGGGCAAGTTCAGGAGCGAGTTCAGCTTCCTGACAGCCTGGTGGATGAAGCTGTCCTTCAGTCTGCTGGTCCTGGCCTGAAGACTCCGCAGTCTCCTCCCTGATGGCAGCAGACTGAAGAAGCTGTGTGATGGGTGTGTGGGATCAGAGGGCTTTGCGAGTGAGACGGGTTCCGTAAATGTCCTGGAAGGAGGGGAGAGAGACACCAATGATCTTCTCAGCTGCTCTCACTATGCGTTGCAGAGTCTTTCGGCTGGACTCATTGTAGGCACCATACCACACAGTGATGCAGCTCGTCAGGATGCTCTCGATGGTGCCTCTGTAGAAGGTGTACATGATGGGGGGCGGGGCTCTGTGTTTTCAGTCAAGGAGAGGTTCTCTGTGATGTCCACACCCAGGAACTTGGTGCTGCTCACTCTCTCCACAGTCACACCATTGATGGTCAGAGGAATGTGCTGAGTGTGTACTCTCCTGAAGTCAACAACAATCTCCTTCGTCTTCTCCACGTTCAGAGAGAGATTGTTGTCACTGAACCACCCGGCCAGGCGGCTCACCTCGCTCCTGTAGTTTGTCTCATCTTGTTGCTAATGAGACCCACCACAGTCGTGTCATCCGCAAACTTAATGAAGAGGTTGGAGTTGTGTGACGGTGTGCAGTCATGTGTTAGCAGAGTGAAGAGGAGGGGGCTCAGCACACATCCTTGGGGGGCCCCAGTGTAGAGTGTGATGGTGCTGGATGTGTTACTGCCGACCCGTACTGCCTGAGGTCTTCCAGTCAGAAAGTCCAACAGCCAGTTGCACAGCGAAGTGTTGAGCCCCAGCTGGACCAGTTTGTAAATGAGCTGTTGAGGGATGATTGTGTTGAATGCTGAACTAAAGTCTATGAACAGCATTCTGACGAATGAGTCCTTTTTGTCCAGATGTGCGAGTCCTGAGTGGACGGCACTGGAGATGGCATCATCGGTCCACCAGTTGGACCGATATGCAAACAAGGAGTTGAAAAAGGAGTTGAATTTACAGCTTTAGCTATATGGAATATACATATGACTAGATAATGATCTGTGATATTATAGGTCTACTGCAGAATTTCAACACCATCAACATCAATTCCATGTGACAGTATTTAGTTGAGAGTATGATTTTGACAGTGAGTAGGACCTGACACGTGTTGTCTAACCCCAATACATTTTGCATATTGCTATAAACTGTAGCAACACCTCCCCTTTTACCTTTCAGATCCAGCATGTTTATAAGAGTGATTTTTTTTTTGGGGGGGGGGGGGGGGTACACTCGTTTAAAGTAATGTAATCATCTTGTTTTAGCCAGGTTTCTGTCAAACTAACCACATGTAGTTTATGAACAGTGATCATATCATTGATATGATTGGTTTGATGTTTTTGGTTGGAACGAAAGAGAGTTGTTTTGACCCGTGACTATGCTGCCTCATAGTGACCCAATCGCCCTGCTGCACGGGCTCTTAAGACCGAACTTGTGAATAAATGGAACAAATGAGAAAAGAAAGCAGAGCGAGACAGAGAGAAAAAGAAGCAGTAGGAAACGCAAATGGAGATGCGATTGACAAGCTTATAGGCTAACGGAATGCTAACATGCAGCGCTCAGAGTTCAGATTTAAAATTACAGGTGGATGATGTCAAACTAGTTTGATCAAATCAGAAATATGGTGAAAATTAAATTATATTTTAGCAATTAAACAACAGAGAGTGATAGTAAAATAGATTTCAACAGATAAACAAAGCCACACTGAGCTACAAACTTAAGTTATCAAGCAGTTATCAGGTTTTATAAGCATTAACTCATCTAAATATATGCAGTTTTGTCATGGTTTGTAATTTACTTTATAACTGAATATTCTCCATATTCACGTAATTGTTCTATTGAAGCAGCATATACTTGATGTTAAAGAATTTGCACACAGTGTTGGTGGATAGTATTTTTTCCTTTATGAACTTTAAGTAGCCTGTTTTATCATCAAAATTTGATGATGGCCTGTGGTCATATAACTGCATGAATACCTATAATATAATCATATATTGTTTTTCAAAGTACTAACTTGAAAAAGCAGTAACTATAATTTGTCCATGATATGACCTCTCTACTGTTCACTAAGATAAGCAGTGTCTCACACATAAAGATTCAGTGTCAACAAAGGATGTTTACAGCTTTATATTGTACTGAAATAGCTCTTGCATTTTGAAGTCATCTCATGTCGGAGATGTGGCCTGTTGGGTAGTGCATGTATACTCAGTTTCACCATTTCTTATTATAAGTTTATCTGAAAATGTTAAAAATCCCCACAATTCACTGAAATCAGCATCTGTGTGTGTGTCTGTGTGTGTGTGCCAGTACTTGGATCAATATGATAAAGTGTGGGAAACTTGGGATAAAGTGTTTTGTGTGGGAAAGCTGGAAGTATCTCACGTATACTTTGAAAACAATATTCCAAATTGGCCAAGTTGGTGAATTTTAGTGAAACATGTTTGATGGACTGACCTTTGATGTTTTTGTTTCTTCAGCTAACCCTACAGGCCCAGGGGTGAAGAGCTATCCTGGTCAGTCAGAGGTTTTCCGTGAGTCCAGCAGTACCACAGGCATGGTGGTTGGCATCGTCGTTGCTGCCGCACTTTGCATCCTCATTCTTCTCTACGCCATGTACAAATACCGCAACCGTGACGAAGGATCGTACCACGTGGATGAGAGCCGCAACTACATTTGCAATTCAGCCCAATCAAATGGAACAGTTGTAAAGGAGAAACCAGTGGATGCCACAAGTAGTGTCAGCAAGAGCAAGAAAAACAAAAACAAGGAGTATTATGTGTGATACTATTATTCCTGCTCCTTACAGGACCATCATTCTCATCCACAGTTCTCATAAAAGTCAAATATAAGAACTACTCATGTAAGATAACAAAGACTGAGGGATTATGGGAAAACATTTAGTCATTATAAATTAAACAGCGTACAGTGGAAATCTTTTATATTTAATTCATGCACATTGAAATGGATGATAGAACTGGTGGACAGACACTTGCAGATGTTCAGGAGATGTCCAGCAGCCTGGTCAAGATAAGACAAGCTGATTAAATACCCAACAATTACCCATAAGTGATGGAAAGATTACCTAATCTACCCGGATTCTGGCACTTTCTTGTATAACAAATGCAAGAAGAAGGGAATGAAGTTAGTAATGGACTATTACAAAATGTCTTTCTGTTTTTTTGTTTTTTTTCCTGAAGCATCACTGAAGAATGAGAGAATAAGAAATGACAGAACAAGTCTCTCAGACTTGATAAGTATTATACAGGTAGAGCTTATATAAATTTGACAGCTGATGTTAAAAGGGAAAAGAATATTATGGCATTATTTTTTTCAAACAAATGGCTGCAAAGCAATTGTGGATATCTCAGTGATAATGGATTCAATGTCATATTTAATTTGTTTCTATACAGTAAAACTGTCTCAGGTTACGTATGTAACCATAGTTCCCTGAGTAGGGAATGAGACACTGCGTCCTCTAGGGGCCGCTTTGGGGAACACCTCGTCGTGACCCGTGTCTGAAGCATACATTGAAAAAACACCAACTTGTTGTGCCGGCGACAGCCTCCGACGTCACTACCGGCGCGACTATAAATAAGCACCGGGAGAGCACGTCACTATCTTCTTCATCTGAAGCTTGCGTAGGAAGCATGGCAGGGAGCTAGAGGATGCAGTGTCTCGTTCCCTTCTCAGGATGGTTACATACGTAATCTGAGACAGTTCACTTTCGAGGGAACTTCGAACTGCGTCCTCTAGGGGCCGCTATACGGGAACAGTATACCCACACCGCCATGCTGAGGGGAGTGCAGGCCGGAATCATGGCGAGCACTAAGTACCAACTCTACCATCTCCATGGGAGTTGCCCTTGGGACGTTAGACGGCTGTCTGTGACAGTACCCCTTACGGCCAAAAGGCATAAGCTACATACCCAACTTTATTGTTAGGGCCTCGGCCCAGGGTAGAGCTGAAGGCTTGGAATCAGGAAAGATTCCTTTAAAGGGATACGGCTAAGAACCTAGTATTTCTACCAAGTCTTGCCTATCACACAGGGGCTACCGCTAGCTTACGCATAAGCTTGCTGAAAGAGCTGTCTCGACAGTTCTCTAGTAGCAACACCGTGTTTAGATAGGTATCCGAGGATACATAGGTGGAGTGGCGCCCAAGATGAACGGGGCTTTTACCAACTCAAGAAAGGGCACGAAGCAACCGCACGAAGCCCTCACCATATAGGATTTTAGAAAGAACGCAGAATACTAGCGTGCGAACTTACCACAGTGTGGATTTCAGAAAGTGTGCAAAGACTTCACGTGCACACTTACCATAGCATGGATTTTCAAATACTGTTCTAAGGAGGGGCTCTCGTGGCACTCTTATAGAGCAGCTCATAGATGGAATGTTGCATCTCAAAACAGTATGATTGAGAGTCATCAACTCGATCTATGGAAACAATACTGGAGCGCTCTGGGGAAAAAACAGACAACTCAGTATCATATGAGAGGAGAACTCCGAGTTTAGAGTAGCGCGCTCATAGGCAACCCTTTTTTTTTTTTTTTGGAAAAAGGGGAGCGCTGCTAAGTTACCACGAGAATCACCCAAATAGCCCCTCATGTTGAGGGAAGCGATGCTTGAGGTGTATAAACAACTAATACACACTGGCTGAATGGAGCCCAAGGAACCAAGGTCTAATCATCTCAAGAAAGGGAACGAAGCGGAGCACGTAACCCTTATCGTACAAGATTTCAGAAAGTTTGCAGAGTTTTACTCTTACCGCTTGTGGATTTTTAGAAAGTGTGCAAAGTGTTCATGTACAAAGCTTAGCGTGTGTACTTAAAGGATCCTAAGCATCGCAGAGGCGCTGAATCTCACGGGAGAGGCAAGCTCAATTTTACAAACCTCGGGCGAGGGGAGCATTACCTGAGGCAGCATATACAAGAAGACTTCTGTAACTGCCACCTCCACTTCCCGCTAGATGCGACAGCACCCCTAAGCGGCCAGGAGGTCCATGGATATCCATGAAATTCCCTGCAGTGCTGTGCCAGGCCTGATGATCAAGGAGGCTCCCTCAGAAACCTGTGATCTCAGCCGCCTAATACCGGAACATGAAGCCGGATGGCTGGTGCTGGCGAGTGTTTAGTAAACACTGTAACTGAGCACTGCAAAAGGAAACTCACAGAGTTTATTAGTAGACACGTAACCACCAGCAATTAAATACACATAAGTATATACAGAGAGGGTTACATTTACTCACCCACCCTCCTGCGCTGGAGCCCCGCTCAAGGGGCGCCTTCTTTTAGTCTGGACCATCAGTCAGGTGGTTGCTATGAACATAGAACCATAAAAACATTATAGGTCCAGCATAGGAGACTGTTATGCGAGAGGTTTCTACCTAACCTCGATCAGGTGGAGAGCTGGTGGTTACAGGGGAATTAGGAAGGGGAGGATAAAAGCAGAAGTTAACCCTCTGAAGTCGATTAACACATATACGCGTTATGAGGCTATTTTTCCTGATAACCTCTTAGACTCCAGAGGGTTAAAAATCCCCAAAGGGAACGAGTAGATACCTCGATATCACTCTGATTCGGACGAGAACGTTGCCTCGTCTAGATCATAACCCTTAACCCTGCTTACCTCCTCTTGACCCACGATTCCTCTAACCCCTGCCCGCAGGTGAGGGAGGAGTGCGAGTTGCGACACTAGCCTTCTGTGCCCGTCTTTGATCCTCAGATCGGGACAGGCCAGGACCCCTATCTTGTTCTGGCTCAGACCTGGACCTTCGTGGAACGAAGGATCTGAAAGCAGCAGAGTGCGCCTTCGTCTACCTGAACTTCTCAAATAGCCGTCTCAACGGAAATACCGAAAAGCTCAGAAGGCTAAACCTGAAAGCATTTTCTTTCCTCCCGATGTCTGCCAGGTTCATCCACAGATGTCTCTCCGCTGCCACCATGGCCGCCATAGTCCTGCCCATGGCAGAGGCGGCCTGCTTATTAGCACGGAGAGAGATCCATGGTGTGGCGCAGCTCAGCTACCTGATCAGAAAAAGGCCTCTGCCTCTATTCAGGTCTCTTAGCAGATCAGTCTGATATGCTTGAAGCACCAGCATTGTGTGTAATAAAGCCACAGCCTGACCTGCTACTGCGTATGCCTTGCCATTTAAGCGAGATGATTTTCTGAAGGGGCTTAAATGGCAAGGAGGGAGATTAAGAGAGGATGTTTCCCCTGCAGAAAGAAAAAAATTTCACAGATAAAAATTATTTATAAATTATTTATACAAATGTTTGGTCTTTCTACAGGGGGCATTCCCTCATAGCCGCTTTCACGCATCAGCTCGATGTCAGCAGATTACTTTCATGCCGAAACCGATGGATGTGAGAAGAAAACGGCATCTTTCATTTCTTTTTAATCTCTGTATGGAGATCATGCAGAAATAAAAGGCTCACCTGAGCTGGAGGGTTATGGTCAAAAGGTAATTTTCGCTCAATAACCTGCAAAAGCTCTACATACGCAGGGCAGGAGAATTGAGAAGGCTCAGCCTCAGCTTTTTCACCATCCTCAAATATATCCTGCTTTTCCTGGGTAAAAACCCAGCAGAGCACCAACCTCAGTATCAGAAAGTGTTAAAGATATAACATCATCCTCCCGAGGCTCTCTCTCGTCCGCCGCCCTTCTTTCTTTTATTTTATTTTATTTTTTTTACGAGCGCAAAAGGGAAAGTCCCTCTTTAAACCATTCAGACAGATCCACCTGTATTCTCACGAGCTCAGTCTGTTCCACGCCTCGGCGTGGACACGTCCTGAACCGCGGGAAGCAGAGGGTGGCTTTTTTTTCCCCTTTTCTTTCAGAAGAGAGAGATGAACGAGAGCGGAGCTTTTTCCATTGAAAAAACGCTCACAATGCACGCAGATTGCCTGCTCAAAGACATCGCGTACGTGGTCTTCACCCAAACAAATGACGCAAAGATTGCATGTGTCATCGGGTGTCAAATAACGGTGACACGGATGCACACATCGTCTAAACGCTTGCTAGATGTCGTCATGATAAACAGAGAAAGATCGCCCTTACCGGTTCTTTCAGATGCACGCTTCAAACACAACAGTCAGTGAAGATGAAGAAGATAGTGACGTGCTCTCCCGGTGCTTATTTATAGTCGCGCCAGTAGTGACGTCGGAGGCTGTCGCCGGCCAACAAGTTGGTGTTTTTTAAATGTATGCTTCAGACACGGGTCACGACGAGGTGTTCCCCAAAGCGGCCCCTAGAGGACGCAGTTCGAAGTTCCCTCGAAAGGGAACTACAACTGTGTGCTTTTTGGACTGTCACAAATATGTGTTTTATGACCTGTTGCATTAAGGATGCAAACTTTATCTACTCCTTGTTAGAAAAGACCACAAAAGAATCTTAACGCATATTATAGAACTTTTTTTACAATGGGTTTTTTCATCATGTTACCTGCAAACTGTTTTCTGCAAATGAATGTTCAAACATAGTTTGTAATATATGTGTCCACATACACATTTAGAGTCCATGTTTTAGAAGGTACTCTGAAAGACACAGAAAACAATGAAGCCAGAGCCTTCCAAAGACATATCACGACTAATAAACTCACAAAACTCCCATGAGATGTATCAGCCTGCAGTAAGAGATGAATCCATGTTTATTTGTGTTTGCACTCCCTCAAAATGTAATTATAAATCAGATTCATTTATTCATTTCTGTCTGGAGAGAGTATGTGTCTGTGTCTCCCTCATTTTCTACTTTTAGAGCAAGAAACAGGAGAATTGAGCTAAACAACAGAACCGATAAAATTAATTTAACTTATTTTTTAGATCTTTATTACATTTTTTTATACAGTATTTTGTTTCAGAGACTTCCAAATTTTATGTTTAAAAAAATAATAATAATCAAGCAAATAAAATATTACCCAGAGTTAATTATTTTCTCTAAATTATTTTATGAATATGTGCCGTCTTGGATAAATGCAAAATCTTTATTTATGCATTTATGTATGTAGTTGATTAATTAGTAAGTGTGTTATGTATATTTTATATTTACACAATATTTTATATAATACCATTATGATTATATAAAATATGCATATCTTGTGAAATGAAGTGTGGTTTAGGATCAAGCAGAGGGTTTTACTCTGTGCTCAGTGCTTTCAGGATTGTTGAGTGTCGTCTGTGTGGTGCTGGTGTCAGCTGTTTCTTGGTGTGTTGTCTTCACAGTTTGACAGTCAATTGGCAGGATCCTCTCAGCTGCTTCAGATGGCTGATTTACTGGTGCCTGTATATAGAGCTTTCCATCAGACAAGGCATGTGGCAGGTACAGTGCAAATCGGTAATGTAAACAAACAGTGCAGATAAAAAGATTGTAGTGCAAAAGAGCTTATTCAGACTGATTTTAAAGTGACAAAAAGCTCAGAGAGCAGTTCTTTATTTAAACTGACTAAAGTGGTACAGTGGTTGATAGATCTAGTGAACAGACACAGTTTGTTAGTGGGAGGGGGGAGTGGAGATGTGGGAGTTTGGGGGGGATGGGGGGTCAAAAGAGGAGAGTTCAGAGTTCAGTGGTGCCTGGGGCAAAATATGGGAGGGGGGGGGCAAGTTTGGGAGGGAGTTCAGCTTCCTGACAGCTTGATGAATGAAGCTGTCCTTAAGTCTGCTGGTCCTGGCTTGGAGACTCCGCAGTCTCCTCCCTGATGGCAGCAGATTGAAGAAGCTTGTGACGGGTGTGTGGGATCACCTGTGATGCAGAGGGCTTTGCAGGTGAGATGGGTTCCATAAATGTCCCGGAGGGAGGGGAGGGGAAAGAGACACCAATGATCTTCTCAGCTGCTCTCACTATGCATTGAAGGGTCTTCCGACAGAACGCGTTGAAGGCCCCATACCACACAGTAATGCAGCTAGTCAGGATGCTCTCAATTGCGCCTCTGTAGAAGGTGCACATGATTGGGGCCGGGGCTCTGGCTCTTCTTAGTTTGTGGAGGAAGTAGAGATGCTGCTGTGCTTTCTTGGCCAGTGCTATGGTGTTGTCAGTCCAGGAGAGGTCCTCTGTGATGTCCACACCCTGGAACGTGGTGCTGCTCAGTCTCTCCACAGGTGCACTATTGATGGTCAGAGGAAAATGTTGAGTGTGCATTCTCCTAAAGTCAACAACAATCTCCTTCGTCTTCTCCACATTGAAGGAGAGATTGTTGTCACTGCACCACCCGGCCAGGCAGCTTACCTCGGTCCTGTAGTTTGTCTCATCTCTGTTAATAATGAGACCCACTACAGTTGTGTCATCTGCAAACTTGAAGAAGAGGTTGGAGTTGTGTGACGGTGTGCAGTCGTGTGTTAGCAGAGTGAAGAGGAGGGGGCTCAGCACATATGCTTGGGGGGCCCCAGTGTTCAGTGTGATGTGGCTGGATGTGTTACTTCCGACCCGTACTACCTGAGGTCAGAAAGTCCAACAGTCAGTTGCACAGTGAAGTGTTGAGCCCCAGTCTGGACCAGTTTGTGAATGAGCTGTTGAGGGATGATTGTGTTGAATGCTTGACTGAAGTCTATGAACACCATTCTGACGTATGAGTCTTTTTTGTCTAGATGTGTGAGTGCTGAGTGGACGGGAGTGGCGAAGGCATCATCGGTCGAGCAGTTGGACCGATGTGCAAACTGGAAGGGGCCCCCCTCCCTGGACCCCTTCCAGTTTGCATATAGGTCCAACCGCTTGACCGATGACACGTTCGCCACTGACTTAATATGGTGCATGACTAGCCGTTCAAAGCACTTCATGAGAATAGGGGTAAGTGCAACTGGATGATAGTCATTGAAGCAGGATGGAGATGGATTCTTTTGGTCTGGAATGATGGTGGTAGTTTTGAAGCATTTGGAGACAAAAGCCTGATTTAGTGAGATGTTGAAAATGTATGTGAAGACATCAGTTAGTTCTACTGCACAGTCACTCAGTACATGCCTAGAAATGTTGTCAGGACCCGGAGCTTTGCGTGCGTTGATCCTTCTGAGGGATCCCCTCATGCTGTCCGGGGACAGCGTCATCACCTGGTCACTGGGAGGAGGTGGAGTGTTACGTCCCCTATTATCGGGACAGGCTTGGCAAGCATTTTGTTGATGGTAACAGGAAACCAGCCCCAGCCGACAGATCACCAACAACACAAAACTAAGTTCCACAAAAGTATAATCTATTTAAAGTGGAAAGAATAATTAAATTAAGGAGCAACGACTTCAGGGTGCCCCAAGGCCAAAATAATAAACAAATAAACTTATAACCAAACATATATAAATTACCTAATCAGGGAATAAACAAAATTACAAAGTAATTTCCCTAACTCGCTATAAATAAACAAATCACAAACAAGATCAAAGTTAATGGCAGGACACCCCTACGCTCCTAAAACAGAACCAAATTAAATCATCATAAACAAACGAACACAGTAAACTGAAGGTTTTGGGATCTGCCGACGGGAGGAGGAATCCGGAGCTCTTCATGCCAACAAGCCAACGGCAGAATGAGCTCCATCTCTTCGGCAAGTGCCACCTTTTTAAAAGCTGCCAATCAGTAGATCCACCAATCAGACTCCACCGGCGACAGCCAATCCCTGCACATATATACAAAACAACACCCACACAAAACAAATACCTAGGATAGTAACATGGAGTCTTCTGTGCAGTGGTGCTGTTTTGTTCCTCAAAGTGAGCGAAGAAGGTGTTCAACTCATTCAGCAGGGAGATAGTGCTGTCACAGGTCCATGGTGGGGACTTGTAGTCCGTAATGATCTGTATCCCCTGCCACAGGCTCCAAGTGTCTCTGCTGTCGCAGAATTGATGGGCTATCCTCCTGGAGTACTGTCTCTGAGCCCCTCTGATGCCGTGGGATAGGTTGGCCTTAGCTGTCTTCAGGCCCACCTCATCTCCAGCTCTGAAGGCAGCATTCTGAGCCTTCAGGAGTCTGTAGATCTCCCTTGTCATCCACAGCTTCTGGTTGGCCCAGACAGTGATGATCTTTGTGTCTGTTACATCATCAATACACTTGGTGATGTAGCCAGTGACAGTTTCGGAGTGTGGAGGCGGAGCCGTGGTTTAGCGAAGCCTGCAGCGGGAGAGAGAGTTGGGAGATGAACGGTGAGTGAGCGGGTTCAACGGAAAATAATCAACACCTGTCTCTTGTTTCAGTAATTGGCATGGAGAGAGTATTTAACGCCAGGGGAAACCGGAGTAGTAGAGAGAGAAGGACTGCTGACGACCGCACAAGCCGGAAGCCGCAACCCGGAAGTGTTGCTAGTTTTTGTTGTTGCCAGTGTGAGTGACACCGTAGAGATAATTTTCCTTAATAAAATCGTCAGCAGTCAAGCCAACCCCTCGTCCTCTTCCTTTCCATCCTTGAACCTTTGTACACTGGTGCCGAAACCCGGGAAGGAAGGGAAAACCGTCCTCCACGCCACTCGCACAACATCGCGTCCCTCGCGGTCCTGCATTGCGAACAACACCAGGCCCTGCTGGACTTGAGGACCGACCAGGAAAGGAGGTTCCAGGCCATCGTACAAGCCCAGCAGGAGGACCACGAGAGGTTCTGGAGCTGGATCGACCGGGAGGTTCGCGCCGAGGCCACCAGGCCGCCCATGGTCCCGGTGCATCTGCCGTCGCACAAGATGGGCCCCAGGACGATCCGGAAGCGTTCCTGGAGCTCTTCCAGAAGTCGGCGGAAGCGTGCGGGTGGCCCCGCGAACAGTGGCCGGTGCGCCTCATCCCCCTGCTCTCGGGCAAGGCCCAGGTGGCCGTGCAACAGCTCCCGGTGGCAAACCTCCATGTCTTCGACGACCTGAAGAGGGCCATCATCCAGCGGGTCGGCCGGAGCCCCGAGCAACATCGCCAGCGCTTCCGGTCCCTGGACTTGGGGGAAGCCAGTCGGCTCTTCGCGATGGCCCAACAGCTCCGGGACTCCTGCCGCAAGTGGCTGCTGGCCGAGGGAAGTGATGTGGAGCACGTCATCGACCTGGTGGTGCTGGAGCAGTTCATCTTTTGGCTGCCAAAGAAGACTGCCGAGTGGGTCCAGTGCCACTGTCTCATGTCGCTGGACTCGGCCATCCACCTGGCGGAGGACCACATGGTGGCGTGCCCAGGGGTCGGCGAACCCCTACCCTCTGTCTCTCTCTCTTCTTCTCTCCCCCCTCCTTCTCTCTCTGTCGCCCTGTCCCTCTCCCTAGGTCCCGGCCACCCGGCCCACCTCGAGGACCCACCAGGGGTCCTACGCGGGTTCAAGTGCCCCGCCCAGCGGGGTGGGACTGATGGCCGCTGGAGGGGACAGCGCTTCGGTTTCCCCGCTCTCTCCACGCCAATAGTTCAACCCACTCCCTGTCACTGGGGCGGGGGGAAGGTCTGGGCTGGCCTGTTGGCGTTGCGGGGATCCAGACCATTTCGTGGACCGATGTCCAATGATGGAGGTGGGGACAATGATCCGGGTCCCGGATGTCCCACAGGTCACCCCTGGTCAGGCCGGCGAATACCAAAAATATGTGAGTATCAAGGGGGGTACTTATCCGGCCTTGGTGGATTCAGGATGTAACCAAACCTCGATCCATCAGAGCCTGATTCAACTGGGGGCATTGGATACCAGCCGCGTGGTTAAGGTGCGGTACATGAGGATGTAGTGGAATATCCGGTAAGGCCCGGAACGGGGACGCGCTGGTGCAGGTGGGAGAAACTGAGCCGGGACCGCTGGGCCCTGCTCCAGGGGAACCGCGTGAAGTCGAGAGATGGGGTCTCTCGAAGCGCGATGACTTCCCCCTGGAGCAGTCTCGGGATGAAACATTGAAACATGCGTTCCAACAGGTCTGTACCATCGACGGCCAGCTTCTCCAGCCTACCCAAATGCTCTCCTGTCCGTATTTTGCCATTTTAAAAGATCGGTTGTATCGAGTGACCCGAGTAATTTTCCTTAATAAAATCATCAGCAGTCAAGCCGACCCCTCGTCCTCTTTCTTTCCATCCTTGAACCTTTGTACACGGAGTACTCTTGGAGGTCTGTGGTGTTATTGTTTGTGGTAGCCTGCTTAAACATATTCCAGTCAGTGGTGTCAAAACAGCCATGAAGAGCCTCTGACGACCCTTCTGGCCACACTTGTATTTCTTGTGAACTGGTTTGATGACTTTAACTAGCAGTCTATATGCAGGCATTAGCGTGACAGTGATGTGGTCTGAGGCACCGAGGGGGGGAGGGCCTTGTAAGCTCCTCTCTGGGTGGTGTAAACTAAGTCCCGAGTGTTTTTACCCCGTGTTGGAAAGTCTATATGTTGGTGTATTTTTGGGAACACACTCTTTAAGTCTGCGTTGTTGAAATCACCAGCTTAGATGAGAAAAGCATCTGGGTGGGCTGTCTGCTGCTCACTGATGTGCTACAGGTACAGTTCATTTAGTGCCTCACTCCTGTAGCTGTTGTCGGAGCTGGGAGGGATGCATACAGCAACGAGCAGTATGGCTTTGTCCCAGCCAACATTTCCATGCGGGCCCCATGTGGGTTTTTGGTGGGCTGTCAGTCGGGCCCTGCATGGGCAACCCAAATGGGACCCGTACATTTTTGTCCATCGGCTTCACTTGGGCCCCGTGTGTGTTAACCCATAGGGGCCCATGATGGTTCTATAGTGGGCTCCAAGTGGGGCCCATGTGGATGTTCATTAGAGGGGCCCACATGGGTCCCAAATGGGTTCTAATAACTGGGGCCAAGGTGGGCCACATACAAAACCCTTATGGCCCAGATGGGTGATTACACTAGACCCACAAATGGCCCTTATATGGGGTTTTAGTGGGACCACAGTGGGTCAGAACTGGGCCTCATTTATATTTCTTTATTAATTCCTCTTGATAAAGTTAATGTGCTAATATGCAATAAAAATTAAATCTAAATTAAATCTAAATTAAAATGTTTTATTTACCTACAGAATTGGTGCTTAATACATTTTAAATTACATGTTAAAATATTTCAAATGTGAAGAAAATGACTTCAACTCAAAATCTCTAAATCACATTTTTTATTTGGTAAAACAAAGTAAAACAAAACAGGATAAAAATGGATAAAAATACGGTAACACTTTCTATGAAGCCCATATTTATAATACATTATAAGGGTACTCTTAAGGCATTATAATGAATGCATAATGCATTATTAAAAAAACTTATAATATGTTATATCAACTCATGAATAATCATAACAATTATAATACATCATAATACAATACATAATATAATTTATCATGGTTATAAGTTTAAGAGTATGATTATTTTTAACACAATGAACACCATATTAAATCTACTTAATTTACAGTGTAATGCACAGTATCTTATTACAGCTTGTGAGTGGTTAGATGTTGAGTGTTACTTGAGTGTTTCCTTTGGAGCTAATGGTAAGTGATTTGAGCTTAATACTCTTATCTGAAAAAAAAATGCAATCTTTTATATGGTTACATTTTATTTTGATGGTCCCCTTAATCTATCGACTATAAGCAACTTTGCCACTACATCCCTAAACTATCATTAGAGTATTAATAAGCTCAAGAATGGTAGAATCTAGTATGGTAGAATAAGTTGACGTACTTGCAAAGACACCTATGTCAGTTTATCTGTTGGTTGACCATCAAAATAAAGTGTTAGCATATATTTACAGTAGCAGACATAGTAATACTTCAATGACCACTAGTTGATATAGTTGCAGAGTTACCCAACAGCTGTCTAAGGGGTACCATCAAAACAATCAAACTGATATTACAATAAAAATAGTTCAAAATAAATGTGTCATATTACAAATTCATCTGATCTGATATCTAATCTTATGGCTGTTTGGGTGAAACCATTTTTTAATTATTATTATTATTACTATTACTACTTATAAGTGGTCTTTGACCACTTTAAATAAAGTTGCATCAGAAAAATGGCAAGATATGAGACTTATAATACATTATAACTATGAGAAATATAATCCATTGTAAAAGTGAATGCAACGTGTTCATTGTGTTATAAATAATCATACTCTTAAAAGCTATAACCACAAATAAGTAAATATATTAAACCTGTTCTTATGAATATTCATGAGATGATCCAACATATTATAAGTTGTATTATAATGCATTCCTTATAATGCTTTATGAATACCCTTATAATGTATAATATGGGCTTCATAAAAAGTTAATACAAAAATACTTGAACAGAACAGGATGTAATGGTATTATTCCGGGCCTGTGCAGACTTCTCAGCCTTATACCTAAAAAAACAGTAAGAAAGAAAAACAGAAAAGGCAATTATTTTAAAATACTACTAAAACATTTACAAAAGCATTAAAAAGCATGCGTGGTTATAATCAAGTTGTGCCAGCACTTCATATTTTTGACTAAGTTATACTACTAAAGGTAGTTCAGTTTCAGTTTCTATTCAGTTTAGAAATGTAATTTTAAAAGTACTATTATTTTATTATTTTGTTATATATTCAGTAACACAAGTTATTGCTTCACACCAACAGCTTTATTCATGATCTTTTATTTCTCAGAGCTGAACTTTAACACAGAATTACCAGAATATTAACCATATTTCATCAATGAACATACATATAGCCTACAAGTAAAATCATAGATAACACATTTTGCCAGTGGAAAATAAATGGTGTAAATAAAAATAAAAGTTTGAAGAGTTAATGTACTTAATTAGTAGGACTATACAACAATATTGAGAGAACACATATCATCTCAAAACATATAAAATGGTCTTCTTTATGGAGACGACTCTTCCCGTCTGCCTCATGATGGTCAGCCAGCACCACTGCGGGAGGGAAATGCTAGTTAGTACGGCTTAATTGATAAAACAAACAAGACGACTTCAAGTGTTTTAAAGTTCACCTACCTGTACCTATTTAACATACTCGTACGATTTTTAGGTCTTCACAGGTCTCTCTATTGGTCTGCTGGTGCCACTGCGGGAGGAAAATACTAGTTTACTGGGAAACTGAGCAAGTAAAAGGACTATACAACGAGTCTCCCCTCTGGTCTGACAGCTGCACTGCGGGAGGAAAAGGCCAGTTAGCATAGCTTGACAGAGTTCGCTCACACTATATTTTATAAAAAATAATGTAGCTTTATATCTAGCAAACATCATCAGAATAAAAGGTATAACGTTAAAGTTAACTTACCACACTCTTGTGGGCTTTCGTCTTCACAATAAGTCTGTCATGGTGTCATGCCATCGCACGAGGAGATGTTTGTTAACACCTAAAAATTACTAACACCTAAAATGTAACTCATTACACTCTCTGTGCTGTCTGTTTTGGGTGGATGGACATTAATAAATAAGACATTATTTTAGTTTATCCCAATTTGATACTTTACTACATGTTAGGTGTGTATAAATTTATTATTCATGCAACAATGCTTATTACTGTAATAACGTTCATTAAAAAGCATTGCTATATGGATAAGAACTTGCTCTCATGAATGTTTTTATCAGGATTTTTGTAAAAGGTTTACTACCAAACTGAATGAAATAGCATAGCATTCTTCGTGACCAGAGTTGGCATATTTCATTCTGTAACCTATACATTTTATGCTCTCCAAAAAGACACTTATAATATCTGGATCTGGCAACACAACGGAGATGCAGCTCTCTATCAAGGCCCGTTCGGTAACCAAATAAAGTAACTGACGTTAAAACACCTGGAGTCATCTCGTTTGTTTTATCAATTAAGCCGTGCTAACCAGCATTTCCCTCCCGCAGTGGAGCTGACTAACCGGCTGGACCATCGTGAGGCAGACGGGAAATGTTTTGTGATGACCTCCGGAGGATGCATCCTTGTAAATGAGACAAAGCTGATATCTGTTCCCTAATTAAGCACATTAACTCTTCAAACTTTTATATTTACACCATTTAATTTCCACTGGCACATCCGACACATTTGCCCACAAAGATAGCATTTTTAATCTATTATGAAGCAGACGTGCCTGTATGCGCTCACAAAAGCATTTTTATGGAAGTGAAAACGTTATATGGGCGTTTGCGTTACACGCAGAAACATTCAAAAGCGTTGAAACTTGTTTTAAACCTCTGCCCCATGAATGTATAAATAAAACATCCTACGTTTGCTAAGTAAACTGCCAACATTTACATTTTTTATACAACGTTAACGTTAACCCTTCAGCTACGACAGTTCAATCCAGACTGGCTTCGTTAAGTTTCATTAACCTGTTAGCCAGCACCCCCCATTATGGGACTCACAGCTGAAAGCGCTCTACCTAACTTATAATTGTAACAGTTTCCTACTTCAGTGTGTTACAAACATAATTTTGGTGTCTTTGGAAAGAAGACACTTTGGGCTTTACTTTTTATCAACCAGATTTGATAATGCTCAAAAATATTACAAGTTATAGAAACTGAAGTGCCTTGAATTTTTTTTAACCACACTTAAATATTTTTTTTATTTGATATACAAATACATGAAATGAGTCCTGGAGCAATCTAGAAAAGTAATGGGTTGAAAGCCACATGTCTCATGAGTTTCTATTTCAAATCTGAATAAGATATCATGAAAAATGAGACTCCTGCAAATATTTTTCTGAGACTATTTTCTGAGACTATTTTTCCCAATAGTATTGAAGGCTTCTAAAACTGTTTAGTCATTAAACATACCACTGCATAGTTTTTTTTTTCAATTATAATACACTAGACAGAAACTTTATCATATAAGTGATTTATTTGAGCACTAGAAAAATACAATAAGAATAATCTGAGTAAGAAAAAATAAGAATAATAAGAAAAATCAAAAAAGATTTAACTTTGTTTGCCAATTACAGAAAATCCTGAGATTGCTAGAAATGCAGTATTTACAATGAATTACGATGCAAATAAGTGCTGATGTGCTGATGGCCACTTATACAGATGGTAATAACACAAATGTGCCATAAAGTAAATAATCCACTCTCTCTATTCATATAGACGCGTTTACTTTGATAGCCGTGATCATACAGTAATAGTGAGCTGATTTGGGCTGATTTGCACTCAAACAGATGGTAATCCTGCAGATACATTGATTCACAGCATAAAACACACTCTCACATACATAAAAACTGTTGAAAAATAAAACAAACAAAGGAAAAGGCGATTGCTATAAGTTCTGCCTCCATCAGCTGACAGGTGCGTCACAGCGTGTCACCAGCTCTCACGAGAGAGCGCCAAATTCAAATAAACTATCTTTCGCCTATCTTTCATTCATTCTTTTTTCCGGTGGATTGTCTCATTCTGTTTGTGACACTGTACGCTGCAAAACCATGCCGTGTTTTTGCTACCAAGACGCAGTTTTCAACCGGGAGTTATTCCATAACGGACGCAAACAGTTCTGTCGCTGAAGAACTGAAACGTAAACAAAGGAATTATGATCCATATTACAACGTTATTGCTTCGTTGGACTAACCGTGCTTCATGAGATGTCGTTCAGTGGACCCTTACCTTTCTAACTAAACCGGGGTTTACAGCTGTGGATGTGTTTATGACTCGTTATTACAACGGATCTGGTATGTACAGCGTTTCTAATGTTCATGTCTTTATGTGTACTGCTTACACAAATGTAGCAAATACAGTCTTTATAAGCTTTCCATTGAAAAAAATCACTGAAGGACAGACAGGATATGCTGTTGCTTCTTTCTCAAAGATAGTAGTCTCTGGTCATTGGCAAGTTTATTTAAAAGCTTCAAAGCCAACAAAGTGTGTACACCATCTCTTGGGGCAGACTAGGACACACAGACCAGGGAAGAGCCCAATGAAGAAGTGCAGCACAGCTCCAGGGCCAATCCTGCAGTGAAGGGTGAGCGTGATTTCACCAAGAACAACACGTTCCTGGATCAACATCTTTGTTGATCCTGGAACAATATTCCAATCAACCAATCAGAATTGAGATATAACTTTTCAGGAAATATCTGTTTTAGGCTTGAAATCATGGTTAGGTGCTTCTACGCCCTTAATCAGCTATCATTTCCAACTGATTTAAGGAATAAATTATGGGTAGGGTTAGGTTTAGGGGTAGGGATTGGGTTTAGTCTATATTTTTGGACGATAATGTTGATCCAGGATCATCAAAAGATGTTGATCCAGGAACATGTCTTGGCAAAATCACAGTGACCGCAGTGAAGACCATTGTGTCTTAGATTGAATGAACGGCACCTCTATACAAATATGACACTTGCACTGATTTTCGTAACTGCTCTCTTTACTGTTTTTTTCCTTTTACAAGAACACTTAAGAATACAATGTAACACTGCGTTCTGGGGAATGTAGCTAAATAAACAACGTTAACATATAAAAAGCAAAGGCTTCCTAACAGGTTTCCTCTCTCAGTAGTCTATCTCCACCTCACTGAGGCTATAAGTTAACAGAATTTCATTAGCTTTTTCTGCTGTCACCTCCATCCTGCAGCACAAGTGTTGCAGAAGACTGAAGAGGTTTGGTGCTTGCAACATCAAGCAACATCTAAGGAGTGATACAATTAATACAATTTCAAATGCTGATTTTAGAATGGGATGAAATTATGATTAATCATCTGTTCACCAAGTTGGACACTGTGCATTGTTAGCTATATTTCTTGCATATATGTAGAATTCAAGAGCAAAGCATGACGAAAAGGCCTACAGGATGGTGGAGGAATTAATATCAGTGAGGATGGTGCTAATGTTAGTGATGAGGAATGGCTGCCAGAAAAAGAAGGATCAGCTGCCTTTTGAATCTACAGGAGGGTAAAATACAAGTATTCATCAAAAGTGTTTTCAATATTTGAAGCTGTTAACTTTCCACATAATGTATCATTTTATTCATTGGTTTGTTAAATACAAACAGTATTACTGTGTTATTATGACTTAAACAGCATCTCTTCATGTACATTTATGCATGTAGCAGCGAATTACAGTGTATTCAGGCTATATATATATATATATATATATTTTTTTTTTAAACCATTTTGTGTGTTCCCTGGGAATCAAACGCAGAAGTAGAAGTGGAGGACTTTTATTTTGATCTGGCGATATGACGCCATAAGACTGCGCCACGCTCCTGACACTGTTGTGATTCGGCTGAAGAAGGTTTGAGTTTAAACCTTTAAACAGTGTTTAAATAAGTGCAACTCTTTCAAATGACTTTATAGTTTTACAACTACTGTAGAACGAATTATGTATTATTAAATATAACACTAATAAATGCTTTATCTAACATCAATGAACGTTATGTAAAGTGCACCCGTACGAGTAGTAAAAAGAGCGTCTCATTTCGATCCTTATATCGTAAATCAGTTGACCGTAAACACGAATTCAGTCTCTTACAATTAGGAATGAGAGACACTGAGCTTTTAGAAACTCAGAACCAGTTAATTTACAAACGGATTCAGTGATTTGTAGCGTTCGTATCACCGCAAGCGACAGCATCTTTTCAAAACAGTGTAAACACAATGAGAACACTAATACAATGACAACTTCTCTAATTTGCAAATGTTTTCATTAAAGTTTTTCTCTCTGTTGACTATTGTATTTCCAAACATGACAAAAGAGGCAGAAGAAAGCTCGGTGAAGCAACAGATCTCCACGGTGATGTTATAAAGATGGAGTTTATTAAAGAGGAGAGTGAAGACGTGAAGATTGAAGAAGCATTCAGAGTCAAACAAGAAGATCCTGAGGAACAGACAGGTTAGTTTTCATTCTCTAAGCTGAACTCAGTCATCTGATCCTTTTTAAAATGTTGACATTCACAGAAATTAATGATATTTTTGAAGAATGTCACTCAAGTGGGCAATTTTTTTTTCAGAACGACGAGCTAAAAATCGATTCGTTTTAGAAAGGCAGGGCGTATAGGAGAAGCAGTACAGTATGTGAAGAATTATGTGTTTTTTTTACCTTAAACCACATAAACACATTGAATTACACCAAGTACACAACGTAATGTTCTTTTTAGTAACATCATTTGCAGGGGTGCACATGGTTCTCATAAGAGGTTTGGTTTGGTCCACACTGCATATAGCGTGACCCATTAAATATAACTATAAAAAATGAATTTATAATATTATTGCACTATATTTATTTAGTTTTGTTTTTAAATACAATAATAGTAAATTGAAAGCTGTCACTGTATCAAACCAGCATCTTGTGAACTTTTTCTGATTAAAAACACCTTTATGCCCTTTACTTAAAATAAGATTATAAAATATTTGAGTGGCGGTGAGAATCTAAATGCTTCCTTTTTAATATAAAAAAGGGCTTTTGGGATTTCATCCTTTTTTTTTTTTTTTGTAAAACACATGGAAGCTAATAATATTCTGAGTCTCATAAAAAATCAAAAGAAGTGAAAACACTTAGTTTACAAACTATTATCATTTAAACATACTAACATACCTGAGAATGCTGTAAATAACAGTATATAATCATTAGAACAAACAGTCAGTCATATGTCCAAAACAAGAGTAGTAATGAAATAAAACCTCAGTCGTTGACAGAGTTTAATAGAGTTTCTGCATGTGTTTACACTGTTTCTTGAGTTGATGGGCTCTGCTAAGCAAATATAACAGCCTGTGGCCCCTAACTTTATAGTAAACTGCAGCATAAATTGTTTTAATCAAACTGTTTGAAAGTTTTTGAGCGACACAAGAGTTCAAATAAATCAAAGACACAAATTGCACATGACAGAGATCACTTGTTGTGTTGTTCTTCCAACAACCTCAATTGTAAATTTAATATCAGAAGTTTATTTAGGATGAATGTTTCTTCTCCAGGGGCCGGTGCAAAAGCAGTTATGTACTTATAACACAAAAGGGCACTAAGTTACTAAAAAAATTGTTTTAGTAGATATTTTTTGTGTTGTATCATTAAACTTAAACTTAACTCTACATAGAAATATTTAAAGTGCCCCTATTATGGGTAATGAAAGGTTCAAATTTTGGTTTTGGGAGTCTCCAACAACACACTGCAGGGAACTACACTCACCTTTTCCACTGGTGGCACTTGCGCGACTAACTTTTTCAGTTACTGGCGCAAAACATGATTTGGTCGCACAAATTTTTTATAGTAAGCCGCTCTGGATAATAATGAAACTGTATTGCATACAGATGTGCTTTTTATTTTACTTGCCATCTTTTAAACCACATTCCTTCTTGTTTTATTTCTTACAGTACACACAGTGCATTGCTCCGTCTTGGTACCTTAACCCAGGGCCGTAGCTGGTTGTACAGTGGACCCTGTCTGAAATTGTTTAATTTGAACTGTATGTTTGTTCTATTTATTTATTTGTGCTATTTACACAATGGTTAATTTTTTAAGTTTGTAGGTGTCCAGAAACTAATTTAAAATAGCACTGCATAGTCTTCACTGTAAAATAAAACACACAGTCAAACATTTCTCACATTATCACAGTTTATTTGCTATAGTTTAGAAATTGGTAACAAAATATGACAAAAACTCAGAGTTAAACTGTGTCAGAACAAATTCCTCTTGATAATGTCCGATAACTTCAGATAACAGATAACTAATGTAATGGAATCAACCAAAACTTCAGACAACTGTCAGTATGACAACATTTACACAACTATCAATACTTTGTTGAACACTTACGCAATGTCACTGGTAGTCTAAAGTATGAAGATTTTGGGGTACAATATTTCACAGATCACTGTATTTTCTTATACTCACTTACATAAATTGACTAGTGTCCTGCACCCACCAGTAGAACAATATAATCAATTATATCTGATTTTTAATTTGATTGTGGATAAATTCTTGTTAAAACTACAAAGTATTTCAGTCAAGAGCAGTGAGGGATTTACTTTCATTTTCATACATTAAAGACACTGACAGCAGAGCTAGTAAATAAGACGCGGTCACTTTAAGAGACAATGCATCCATTATAATGATACACATCCGATTTTTCTCAACTCTTTACTTTCACTTAAGACATAACCACAGACTTTTCGAACACACTTTCCAAGACAGGTATTTTGACATATTTAGTATGTATTTGTCGGTACAAAAGCAAAAAGACTTTGAGACGCGTCTCTGCGTGCTCCCTGAACGCCAGAACACTGCTGTTCTTTCGCATCTTTTTCGGTTTGTTTAGACTGCGATTTGTATTTGTTCGTTCAGGTGCAGGAGGACGCGAACGTCCTGAAGGAGAGCTCAGTTCAGTGTCGCTGTCCGTGAGACGCAGCTCTCTCGTGCAGACCGAACACAGCGCGCGAGTAACCAGCTTTAAACTCAAGATGAAGACAACTTGATGTGTTTAATGCGCAGAGCACATTATAAAACGTATTCTTAAAATACACGTCTGTAGTAAATCATAGCATATTGCCTAAAAAAAGGCAGGTAAAAATCAAAAAACAAAACAGTGATACATTTGCGACCTCATAAAAATTAGGGTTGCAATGGCCTTTCATAAGGTCGCATTTGCAGTTCCCTGCACTGACATGCATGCAAGGTCAAAAAACACTTTCATTGTTTTTCCTTTTTTGCTCAATGATTCCCAAAGATTTGTTTAACAATTAATTTTTCCAAACCTCTCCTTTGCGTGATGCTAAACTGTGATTGGTCTGATGACGCAGTCTGTTGTGATTGGTCTACTGCTGCAGCGCAGGTCAGTAACAGAACGCCCATCACCGTTACTAGCCCACAGCTCAGTGATCAACACCCAAACAGTCATGATATATGCGTAAGACTAATGCAGAAATGTATTAATAAAGCACTGCAATTTATACACTAACATATTGCTTTATTCTTTATCAGAACTACAAGTAATGACAATGACATACATTCACTATTCATCCATACATTTCTAGACAATTGCGAGTGAACAGATATTGCTGTTAGACAGAGACCTACAAGCTGCGAAGAGCGAACACAACACACACAACTAAATACGTATTTTGCATGCTACAGTAGGCTACAGAGTACATGACGGCAACAGTTTTTATAATAATTACTCCACTTTCAGAATAAAAATATTCCTGGTCATGTTCTCACCCCCATGCCATCCAAGCCTCCTTGCGCGTTCACTTTGTAAACACTGGATCGGTGCTTCTGCAGCGATGACGAATGATTTAAGTTGAAGGAGAAAATGAGTTGTGAGCTTAAGATTTAGCACCAGTTTCAGCGAGAGAAGAGACCTATTTAAAGGGGGTTATAAAACATCAATTAACTTCATAGGTTACAATAAACACTAGTGCTGCAACTTACGATAATCGATTAGTTGGCCGATTACAATTATTTTATTTATTATTAATCATATATATATATATATATATATATATATATAATAAAATTCAATTCAACTTTATTTCGCCATGTATACAGATACTAGGAATTTGATTTGGTCTTCTTAATGCAGGCAACACAGTAAAAGTGGAAAAGCTAAAAAAAACAGTTACAAAAACATACAAGGACATATAGAGACATTATAAGCAATACGTTAATATGAATGTAAAAAAGTGATGAGTTAATAAATAAAGTGCCATGAATTCCAAGATTTAAGAATCATTTAGGAGGGCTATTGCTTGGGGGAAAAAACTGTGGCGGTGGCGTGATGTTTTGGGCAAAAAGGCCCTGTACCGCTTTCCAGAGGGGAGAAGATTAAACGGACTATTGGCAGGTTGAGAGGGGTCAGCTGCAATCTTCACAGCTCTGTTAATGGACCTGGAGCTGTACAGGTCCATAATGGGGGGCAGGGGGCAGCCGATGATCCACACTGCTGCCCGGACGACTCTTTGTAGCCTGGCCTTTGCGCGGGCTGACGCAGAGGCAAACCAGACCGTGAGGGAGGATGTAGCACACTCTCAATGAACGCTCTGTAGAATTGTACCATGATGGGGGGACTGAGCCGTAGTCCTTTCAGGCGGCGGAGGAAGAACAGGCGCTGCTGGCCTTTCTTCACTAGTTGGGAGATGTTACTGTCCCATTTGAGTGTGTTAGCGATGGTTGTGCCCAGGAACTTGAAGTGCTCTACCACAGACACAGATGAGTTATTGATGACCAGAGGAAGATGAGTCGGGGGCTTTTTGTGGAAATCCACTATCATCTCAACTGTTTTGTTGATGTTAAGCTCCAAGTTACTGACTGCACACCAGGACACCAGGAGACTGACCTCTTTGCGGTAGGCTGACTCGTCGTTGTTGGAGATGAGGCCTATTATGGTGGTGTCGTCCGCATATTTGATGGTTTTGACAGAAGGGCCTCCAGAGGTGCAGTCGTTGGTGTACAGTGAGAATAACAAGGGGGACAGTACACAACCTTAGGGAGCATCAGTGTTGACTGTGCGGGGCTGTGATAGATGTGGGCCTAGCCTGACATACTGAGTCCTGTTGGTGAGAATGTCTGTAATCCATGAGCAGAGGAGGGGGTGAATATTCAGATAGGGTCAGTTTGCCGTGGAGGAGGTCAGGGATGATGGTGTTAAAGGCAGAGCTGTAATCCACAAACAGGAGTCTTGCGAATGTGTTCCGATTGTCCAGGTGTTGTAGAATGAAGTGAAGTGCAATGTTGATTGCATCATCAACTGAGCGGTTGGATCTATATGCAAATTGAAGAGGGTCCATGAGGTGATCAGTGGGTGCTTTGAGATAAGAGAGAACCAAGCGTTCAAATGCTTTCATGACTACAGAGGTGAGGGCAACCGGTCTGTAGTCATTTAAGCAGGTGATCTGGGGTTTTTTCGGCAACGGAATGATGACAGCAGATTTGAAGCAGGCAGGTACTCGGCATCGTTCTAATGACTGATTAAAATGTCCGTAAATAATGTGGTCAGCTCACTGGCACAGTGCCTAAGGGAAGCAGGTGACACCATGTCTGGACCACACGCTTTCCTGATGTTCTGACCTTTAAAAAGCCTCCGAACCTCATGCTCCGTGATGACGAATGGTGCAGATGAGGTGGTGGCGGTGGTGGCAGTGGAGGGGGGGGGGGGGGCAGGGGGATAGAGTGGGGAGACCCACGCGGGGCTTCGAACCTAGTGCAAAACACATTGAAATTATCTGGTAGATTGGGGTCGTTGGAGGCTAGTGGAGGGGGCTTTTTGTAGCCCGTGGCAGATTGTAGGCCCTTCCAGACAGCTCTGATGTTCTTATCTCCGACCTGTTGTTCAATCCTGACCTTATAAAGCCTCTTAGCATGCTGGATGGCTTTGCTGAGTGCGTATTTGGCCTTGGTGTAGGCAGCCTTGTCTCTGCTCCTGTGGGCTTTGATGGAAGAATAGCAGTGATCAAGAGTCCGTTCTCCCCTGGTGGCACAGCGCACCAACTGATGGTATTTTGGAAGTCCAGATCTCAGATCAGTGTGGTTGAAATCACCCATGACAATTACAGTGGAGTCAGGGAACTTATTCTCCACTTCTGTATTATGATCAGCTAAAAGCTGCTGCGCTGTGTCGGCATGAGCCTGTGGCTGAACGTAAACACATGCAAGGATAATGGATGATATTTCCCTAGGTGAGTAAAAAGGTTTGCAGTGTATGGCCAGCAATTCCAGATCGGGGGAACATAATTCAGCAATGCCTGTTAAATCACTGCACCACTCGCTACTCACATAAAAGCAGACACCTCCGCCTTTTGTTTTCCCGGTGGCTGTTGCATCGCGGTCCGCTCTAAAGAGCCGATAACCGGGTAGTTTGACCGCCGAGTCAGGAATATTGGAGTGAAGCCAGGTTTTCGTCAAGCAGAACGCAGCAATATCGGAATAATCCTTGTCCGTCTCCAACCGAAGTTGGAGCTCAGCCAGCTTGTTGCTGATTGATCTCACGTTAGCCAGTACTAGTCCAGGTAAAGGTGCACGGAACCCTTTCTTCTCCAAACGGCGACGGCAGCCGGCTCGATTACCCCTCGCTCTGCTGCGGCGGAGTAGCCTCCATGGACGAGCTCTCGAGTGTTTGTATGGGCTACAATCCGTTGAGATTCTGAGGATATCTGAATAAAGACCCTGCAAATTAGGGTGGCAACTAATGCATGATGTCGCACTGATGTTTAGTAGTTCGTCTCTGGAGTAGGTAATTTTAATAATTGCACCGCACGATATACAAACACGGACAAACTTTTCCTCCTGCACAAGATCTCCACGGCCGCCACACAAGCGCCGCCCCCATATCAGTATATCAGTACAAACCAAAAGTTTGGACACAGCTTCTTATTCAAAGAGTTTTCTTTATTTTCATGACTATGAAAATTGTAGAGTCACACTGAAGGCATCAAGGGCTATTTGACCAAGAAGGAGAGTGATGGGGTGCTGCGCCAGATGACCTGGCCTCCACAGTCACCGGACCTGAACCCAATCCAGATGGTTTAGGGGTGAGCTGGACCGCAGACAGAAGGCAAAAGGGCCAACAAGTGCTAAGCATCTCTCGGGGAACTCCTTCAAGACTGTTGGAAGACCATTTCAGGTGACTACCTCTTGAAGCTCATCAAGAGAAAGCCAAGAGTGTGCAAAGCAGTAATCAAAGCAAAAGGTGGCTACTTTGAAGAACCTAGAATATGACATATTTTCAGTTGTTTCACACTTTTTTGTTATGTATATAATTCCATATATAATTCCACATGTTTTAATTCAGTTTTGATGCCTTCAGTGTGAATCTACAATTTTCATAGTCATGAAAATAAAGAAAACTCTTTGAATGAGAAGGTGTGTCCAAACTTTTGGTCTGTACTGTATATATATAAAACTTTATTAAAATGTTATTGACAAAACACACTATTCCACATTCTGCCCAATGTCCTTCAAACAAATGGGCCAACAGAATGCCATGAAACATAAAGTGCTTAATTTATTAGACCACCTGTCATGAGAAAACACAAATATTTTAGGAATCTGTAAAAATAAACAACTAAATGTGTTACAGTGTTCCTGTAGCTCAGTTGGTAGAGCACTGCGTTATCAAGCGCAAGGTTGGGGGTTCGATTCCCCGGGAACACATGATAGGTTAAAATTGATAGCCTGAATGCACTGTAAGTCGCTTTGGATAAAAGCGTCTGCTAAATGCATAAATTTAAATTTAATTTTAAATTTAACTAAATGGTATTTATTTACATAATAACAAAAATGGCCTCGTTTGCCTTTGATAACAACTTGGATGCTTGCTGGCAATTTTTATCTACTCTTTTTTTTTGACTAATTGGGTATCTGAAAAAAAAGGGAGTTTACACTTTTTTTGTTCTGCCTTTCTTTCATAGATAACAGCAATAATTATATTATAGCATTAGAAATAGCCTACTACTGTAACTTAGGAGCTTACGCATATTGGAGGACTAACCAATACAGAAAGCTAAATAATTAACAAAGTAATTACCAATACTTAGTTAAGAGCAGCAGTGGCACAAACCTTACAAAATTGGTTAAAAACCTTACATATATTTGTTTGAATAAATTTGTTAATCACTGTAGGCAATAGAGTTTTAATCTCTACGTCAAAAATGTAAATAATAAACATAATTAAGACTAAATCAAATTAATGTTCTGCAGGAACACGTGTCCCGTGCACTTTGATCACAGTCAGTCTCCTCAGTTCGTAGTATTTTCATAAATTACTCACACCACATGCTGACTTTTAAACATAAATGTAATATTCAACAGCAGATATTTGAGCACAGTGAATGTTTTTGCGCTGAATAGTATCTCCCTCTCTACTGTGTTCCGTCTGTTTAACGCATGCCTGCTGCACTGAAGCTCTTTCAGTAAAGATTTCAACTTAACACAAACTATCAGGATGGTCCTTTATGCAAAATGGAAAGGCTTGCGTGAATTTGTGACATTTACAAATAAGGATATGACCATTAACTGAAAGTTTTTTTGCACTGAGGATGCAAACATGTATCTGTCAAAGCGATTGACAGGGCAAGCCATTACACTAATGCATCAGCTTGAAGCTTAAAATAAAGATTTATCATGTTTTGGGCAGCATGTATCACATACTTTTCCTGCAGGAACTCATTCGGTTTCCTCCACTATTTTCAGATTCACTTTTGTCCAAGAAATGCGTTATTCAGTGCTATAATTTGATGCGACCGGCTGAAGTTGGACGTGCACTGTGGGCAGACAATGAGAATTGTCTATGATTTTCATTATCGATAATAATCGATTTTATCGATTAGTTGTTGCAGCATTAATAAACACATCAAGTATATAAAAGACACACATTATGCTTGAATATATTTGCTCTAGTAGCAACGGTAATAACTGATTGTCTTTTAAAAATTATCAATTTATGTGTAAATGTATGTTTTGTATGAAAGCTCTGAGATCAGTCTATAGAACATTCCCAAAAAATTTTTAAGGCTAAATGCCCCTAATGCAGAAATTCAAAAGCAACTTATCATAATAAGATAAAATACAATTATTGGAGAATACAGCCTGTACTTTATTTTTTATAATGGCTATGGTAATTGTTAGCTCAATATGGAGAAGTTGTTCTGGGAGTGGCTTAGGGGCTGTTTACACGACAATGTTTTCAGCCAAAAACGGGAAAACGGCGCAGGTTGTTTTTCATTTCTATGGGTTTAAGCGACCCCGATAATGTGATATTTAGGCCATGAAATTCTAATTTTACCAGGAGAACCCAACCAAAAATGAATTTTATACCCAGCCTGAATGCAATTTTTTACCGGGAATCCCCCTCGAAATGTAATTGGGTTAGTTTTGAGTAACAGTTGGACGGGTTTTGTCGTGAAAAACATGGCAACCCGGACGTGTAAGGTATGTAGACATTCGCAGTGTTAAAGGCAAGTGCGTACAAACATACACAACAATGGCGGAGTACACTGTTGTTGCTGTTCAAGAGTTTGCTAGCGCTTCTTCAGCAAAGTGTGGATTTACTTCACCAATATTACAACCTACAGCGGAGATGAATCATATACAACATATAATTGCCACTTCCCTACAGGTACTGTTTTCTAACAAGGTGACAGCGCCATCTACTGGCCTGGCATATGTAATACAGCGTTTTTGGATGTTTTTGCGGATATGTGAAAACGTGAAACTTTTTAAAAAACGGAAGGGCAAAACTTTTCTGTTTTTGACTACATCACTGACTAGTCTTAGTGTGAATAGGATCTAGCAAACATTTTGTTGCTTTTAAAGCTTTACATGTCAAATAGTTTTGATGTATGTTGCTTTGTGCCATTAAACAGGTTAATTGAAGTTTTTTTTTCTCTCTCTTAGGCCTGATGGCGCTGAAAGAAGAGAATCAAGAGCTGAAAGAAAAAGAAGATAAAGCTGAAAAAAATGATTTTATGACGGAAGAAAACTTTTTTAATTGCCCAGAGACTGAAAAGACTTTGTCAAGGAAAAAAGCTAAAAAGACTGCAACTAAAGGCAGTTACACCTGCCAACAGTGTGGAAAGATTTTTAATCAAAATAGAAACCTTACAGTCCACATGAGAGTTCACACTGGAGAGAAGCCGTATACATGCCAGCAGTGTGGAAAGAGTTTCAGTCAAAAAGCAAGTGTTAAAGTCCATATGAGAGTTCACACTGGAGAAAACCCTTATACCTGCCAACAGTGTGGAAAATGTTTCAATAGAAAAGGAAATCTGTCAGTCCACATGAGAGTTCACACAAGAGAAACCCCATTCTCCTGCCAACAGTGTGAAAAAAGCTTCACTCAGAAAGGAAGCCTTAAAGTCCACATGAGAATTCACACGGGAGAAAACCCTTTTACCTGCCAAGAGTGTGGGAAAAATTTCATTCGAAAAGCAAGTCTTAAAAGCCATATGAGAGTTCACACTGGAGAGAAGCCTTTCACATGCTCTCATTGTGGAACAAGTTTTAAACATAAAGCAACCCTTAATGCCCACGTTAGAATTCACACTGGAGAGAAGCCGTTTGTGTGCGGTCAGTGTGGAAAGTGTTTCAGATTTACAGTAACCCTTAGTCACCACATGAGAATACACACAAGAGAGAACCGTTCTATATGTCATCAGTGTGGAAGGAATTACACAGACAAGAAGCATCTCATGAATCATGTAAAGATTCATTTGGGAGAGAAGCCTTTCATGTGCCATCACTGTGGAAAGACTTGCAAAAACAAAACAAACCTTGAGGTTCACATAAGAGTTCACACTGGAGAGAAGCCCTTCACCTGCCCTCAGTGTGGAAAGCGTTTCGCACTCAAAGGAAACCGTGAGGTTCACATGAGGCTTCACACTGGAGAGAAACCTTACGAGTGTCTAAAATGTAAGAAGAGTTTCATGTATCTTAGAGAGCTGAAATGTCATTTGCAAACTCATTCTGAAAAGAAACTACACCATTCAGTGTGTGACAAGGTTACTAAGAGGAGCAATTTCAAAAATCTTCTCCGTGATGTGAGACCCTATTCTTGTTCTTTCTGTAGAAAGAGTTTTAAATGGCTCAGAAGTTTAAAATGGCATCAGAAAACATGTCTGTATGTGAAATCAAAGCTACTTTTACACCGCAAGTGAATGTGGGCCAAATGGATTTTCCAGGGAGGTTTTTGCCTTTGGTGAGGCTGATGTTCATAAGATATGGATTAGAGGTTTCCTCCCTCAGGAATCTAATATTTAATTTTATAATTGTGTTCAACTGTCTCATCCTTTATACCATGAGGCAGCATATGAAAAGTGAACTATCTATTCCAGTGTCGCAAATAATTGCATAGTTCATTTCTTTAAAGAATGGATCCACTTGTATATTTGAAATTGAATTTCATGATAGAATTGGAAATGTAATAATCTGTATAGAATCTGCAGATTCTATGTCCCCACATAACACATAAAAGATTTAGGTTAAGTACATTGTATTTAGCCTTTAAGGTAAAGATGATAACATCAGTTGAATGATTGTGTTAAAGTTTATAGCTAGACGTTTCTGAAAGTTCCTGTTCTCTTTATTGTAAGTCAAATGAACTTGAATTACTGACTCTCACCTTTAGTCTTTACTGACTCTTGGTGCCCCTGTCCCATTCTTTGAATAATTATGCTGATTGGATTTGGACAGGTCAAATTATTATACCTGCAAAGTTCATTTTCACACTTTAAGATCATATGCCAGTTGCCATGTCTCTATCTCTAAGCACTGTCCTTTAAATGTATATAAAACTACAATGTACAGATCCCTGGTTAGACTTGATGACTGCAGCAAACAACAGCACTTTCTTAATAAAGATTCCTGCTACTTAATAAAGAAAGCCTGATACACAGAGTCTTTGCTTCTGAGTTTCTGACAGTAACAGTCATGTCATATGTTATTTGAATGAAAATAATTTGTGCTGTCATATATATATACATATATATATATATATATATATATATACACACACACACATAAAAATGAAATAATTATTAAAATGATTAAACCAAGTATAAATGTTTTCAATAATACAAAATGCATTTCATTGCAGAAGAGATTGTTTGACCACCAGCTGTTCTTTGGCGGGAGTGAGGTGTCATTTGGTCCTTGCTTATACTTTGTATCAGGGTTTCCCATGTGAATGTTACATAATGGTAGAAATGAAATCTCATGTAAAATTAAAAATAGTTCGAGGCTGCAAAAGTAATCAAAACTGAAATTAAGTGAGTGCTCCTTCTCTGATTATGGCATTGCCTTAAAGTTGTGATTTTTTTTTTTGTCTGTCTGCCCTGAATTGAGTGTGAATTAATCTTTAACAAAGCCCACTCATAAGTATAATTTAAACTTAAACAGATCAGTATAATAGACAATGCGAAACTGCAGTCTATAATTAAAAGTCATGGGGAATTGGATAATTAAATGCAAAATGTGCCCCCAGACCCAGAGAGCACCACAAGACATGGACAGAAGATGGAGGCAAGGGAGGCTGCTGATAAAAACTCTAGTAATAGTGAATATATTTAAACCACTGGAAAAGCGAACTAGTGTTAAGATTAATGAGGTTCACTCTGGGGTCACAGAGGTTACAAAAATTATTTTAACTGAGGAATGTATCTTTAAATCATTCAATTGAGAACTAGAGCGGACGCCCCAGAAATAAGGCGTTGAATAAGGTGGATGATTGGAATGCAAAGACTGGAGAAATTATCTCCTAATTCTGACTAGTCAGACTTCCATAGAAAGAAGAAGGTAGAGAAGTAGACGAGGGGCGTTAGCACGTGAGTGTTTTGCTTAATACTTTCTGTTGTTTAAATTATTACTTACTACTAGGAAATAATATTTCATTTTCTATATTTCTACTTTGTATTTTCATTGTAATTCGTATTTTTGATTGCACTTGCTGGTAATTATAATAATTGCCGTCAGCTAAAGGAGCCTGTGTTATTTGCATTGCTCTTTTCCCACACATTTGAGCAATTACCTTGCTATAGGCTATTGGCTGTGCTAATAAGGCACAGCTGGTTTCACTTTAGTCTCTTAGAATGTGTGATTATTTGATGTCTGTGAAGACTGACAAGTCTAAAGACCTGAGACTTCACCAAGCAACAAAACTGCCAATGCACTTAAGTATTATTATTTTTTTTTGTATCTTCCCTATCCAGCTTTTTCTGCGACGTGGAAGTAAGCCTATAGGTGAGGCTTCCAGTTTATTAGCCACTACTGCAATGCTCTTCTGGTTGGACTTCATCAAGTAAGATCAAATCTCTAAAGTTGATTCAGAATGCAGCGGCACGACTAGTCTTCAACGAGCCTGTAAGAGCATGTTACACGTCTCTTTATCTTCTTTTCACTGGCTACCAGTTGTGGCTCCCATCAAGTTCAAAACAATGATCCTTGCATATAGATCAGACACAGACTCAGCACCCTCCAACTTCCACTCTCTACTACAAATCTGCATAACCCTCCAGAAGAGCAAAGCCTTGTGGTACTATCACAGAGAGGCTCAAAATCAGTTTCCAGAACATTCTTGTTCACCTCGTGGAATGATTTTCCCAGCCCTATCCTGAATGCTGAATCTCTTACCATTTTTAAGCGACAGCTGAGTTCATCCTTTAAAAAAAAAAAAAACTTCCACACTGATTTCTCTTTATTTATTCCTTCCCTTTTAGCTTGTACTTATTTGAACAAATTCTTGAAACGTGGCATTATGAGCATATCCTTGGTCTGTTTGCCTCTTTAAATTTTTTTTTTGATTTTTTTTACAAAGCATTCTGTTGCAGCTGAATAACATGAGCAAAAATCAGCAGCCTACAGAACACTGCAAGTGAAATTGTGCCTATGCTTTTAGAAAAAAGACCACAGCAAAAACAACTAGATTAATATACATTTTAAATAAGTGTTAAAGACCAGTAAAAAGTCAGTAATAAAATAGGAATGAACAAATCAATTGATAGCATGAATAAATACAATAAATACAACTGAACCAGATTTCTGGTACAGAAACTGTAATTAAAACTTTAAAAACAATAGATTAAATAAAGTTATTAAATATATTCAGTCAAGATCAGTGAATTATTTTCTTTTGTTCTTTGATTAACATTAATGCGTGTTTATAGGCTCCTGTCTCTTTAGCACCGAACGCACACAGCGGCTCATCTGTTCATGTTCACTTTAGACAGGGGTAGGCATGTTCGGTTCTAGAGAGCCGCAGTCCTGCAGAGTTCAGCTCCAACCCTGATCCTTACCTCTGACTTCAGACAAAAATGCCTGTGTTTATGACGGTGATCCTCAAATCTGGCTTGCGAGATCAACTTTCCTTTTAGCTCTAACCCTAATCAATTTGGAAATTTTGATCCGGTTCTATAATGGAACTGGTTTTCGATACTCAACCCAATGCATGTGCCTCTTTGGAAAAATGTCTGCCAGAGGTCTTGGAGATGAGGCCATCCCACTCATAGCATCAGCTAATTATCGAATTACTTTCTGGCAAGGCATCAGAAAGTAAAATGCTTTTGAGAACAGTTATGAGGTTCCTCAATTTCATGCAGAAAGAGCGGCTACTGGTAGCCAGCGTAACCTGATGAGGAGAGGAGTAAAAATTTTTTGCTCACTGTTGCATTCTGGATCAGTTGCAAAGGCTTGACAGTACATGCAGGAAGGCCCGCCAGGAGAGCATTACAATAGTTCAGTCTGGAGAGAACAAGAGCTTGGACAAGAAGTTGGGTGGCTTGCTCTGACAGGAAGGGTCTAATCTTCCTAATGTTTTATAAGGCAAACCTGCAGGACCGTGTCGTTGTAGCAATGTGGTCTGTGAAGCTTAACTGATGATTCATCATAACTCCTAGGTTTCTGGCTGTCCTGGAAGGAGTAATGGTTGACGAACCCAGCTGTATAGAGAAGTTGTGATGAAACAATGGGTTAGCTGGAATCACAAGCAGTTCTGTCTTAGTAAGCTTGACCTGAAGGTGATGGTCATTCATCCAGTTAGAAATGTCACTCAGACAGGCTGAAATGAAACATCACCTCTCCAAGACACGCTGAAGGATCTATCAGAGAGGTGGGACTTAAACCACAGGAGTGCGGTTCCAGAGATGCCCATCTTTGTGAGGGTTAACAGGAGAATCTGGTGATTTAAAGGTGTCAAAAGCAGCAGATAGATCCAGCAAGTGGAGTACTGAGGATTTTGAAGCTGGATTGAAGAGTATTTTCTATATCTCATTTCCCCCTTTCTTTTCCTTTTTAAGTATTGTTTTACTATAGTTAAATGGCTAAATACAAATTAGAGCCATGGTATTAGATCAAGTCTCCTCATCCGGAAAATCAGATCGGAAGCCAAATTATGCCATAAAATATCAGTTTTGCCTCCAAAACCCAGTCGTCAGAGTTTTGTCTGATTCCCAAAACCTGTAAACAAGTTGTGTCTGGTACCTGTAATAAGTGTTTTGTCTGGTATCGAAAACTGCAAAGTTTATTGAACATTTCTTACCAGTAGTAAGAACTGAACCCGTGACCTTTGGGCTGTCTGACTCTCTAACCATAAGGCCACAACTATATTGTGTGGAAAGCACCAATTTGACCAAGACCGCACACCACACATGATCAAGATTCCATTCACAAACAACCAGAGTTCCAACTGTGGACTTGGGAAATCTTGTAAAATCCCTTGCTGTTAAACTTGACTTTAGAGCACGTACACGCACACACACAGATAGCCCCCCAAGTAGTGCTCAAGCATCTGTTCTTTTGGGGTCTGACTACCGCCAGGAGGGAACATTTCATTTAAAAGTCTGTAAAAGTGACTTCTTTGGGATGGCACAATCAAGCGACGTTCACTTGCAGAACGCAAGCTTCTAGAGGGCACATAAGTCTGAAGTAATACATTTAGGTAAATGGGTGCAGAGCCCATTGCAATAGTCCAGCCTGGACAGAACAAGAGCGTGAACAAGGAGTTGTGCAGCATGTTCTGAAAGAAAAGGCTTGATCTTCTTGATGTTGAATAAAGCAAATCTGCAAATCGGACAGTTTTAGCAATGTGGTCTGAGAAAGTCAGCTGATCATTAATCATAAGTCCAAGGCTTCTAGCTGTTTTTGAAGGAGTTATGGTTGATGTGCCTAACTTGATGGTGAAATTGTGATGAAACGATGGGTTTGCTGGAATCACAAGCAGTTCTGTCTTGGCAAGGTTGAGTTGAAGGTGATGGTCCATCATCCAGGAAGAAATGTCAAAAAGTAGCATGGAAACTTTTCTAAAGAATATCAGACTCCAACTGAATGTTTATATTTTTCTTCCAGTATAGTATTGAGTCTGCTACTGTGTTTTCTCTCCTGGTACATCTCCATTCTCCTCTTTGTGTCAGTATTCAGCATGTGCCTGTATTGTTTACAGACTTTGCAATATTTCCACACAAATTACATTTGAAGATGAGTGCAGAGCAGTTCTCTTGCAAGTCTGGAACAGAGATCGGCTAATATAAAACTAAACTAGTGCTATACCATTTTTAAATCATTCTCCGGGCCGGATAAAACACCTGGCCTTATGTTTGACAACCCTGAATAAAAGCTTATAATATAATATATATATATATATCCCAGAGGCATAGATTACGCTGGGATGCTGGAGACCTGTCCCCCAGACTTTTAATATCATGGAAATACGACCCCCGCACTTTTTCAGTCAAGCGTGTTCGCATCAAGGTTTTTTAAGAGCTGGTGTGAATAAATATAGATTTAAATTCAAAGAGACAGAATACAGGTGCTGGTCATATAATTCGAATATCATCAAAAAGTTGATTTTACTAATTCCATTCAAAAAGTCAAACTTGTATATTATATTCATTCATTACACACAGACTGATATATTTCAAGTGTTTATTTCTTTTAATTTTGATGATTATAACTGACAACTAAGGAAAATCCCAAATTCAGTATCTTAGAAAATTTGAATATTGTGAAACGATTCAATATTGAAGACACCTGGTGCCACGCTCTAATCAGCTAATTAACTCAAAACACCTGCAAAGGCCTTTAAATAGTCTCTCAGTATAGTTCTGTAGGCTACACAATCATGGGGAAGACTGCTGACTTGACAGTTGTCCAAAAGACGACCATTGACACCTTGCTCAAGGAGGGCAAGACACAAAAGGTCATTGCAAAAGAGGCTGGCTGTTCACAGAGCGCTGTATCCTAGCACATTAATAGAGAGGCGAAGGGAAGGAAAAGATGTGGTAGAAAAAAGTGAACAAGCAATAGGGATAACTGCACCCTGGAGAGGATTGTGAAACAAAACCCATTCAAAAATGTGGGGGAGATTCACAAAGAGTGGACTGCAGCTGGAGTCAGTGCTTCAAGAACCACTACACACAGACGTATGCAAGACATGGGTTTCAGCTGTCGCATTCCTTGTGTCAAGCCACTCTTGAACAACAGACAGCATCAGAAGCGTCTTGCTTCAAAAAGGACTGGACTGCTGCTGAGTGGTCCACAGTTATGTTCTCTGATGAAAGTCAATTTTGCATTTCCTTTGGAAATCAGGGTCCCAGAGTCTGGAGGAAGAGAGGAGAGGCACACAATCCACGTTGCTTGAGGTCCAGTGTAAAGTTTCCACAGTCAGTGATTGTTCGGGGTGCCATGTCATCTGCTGGTGTAGGTCCACTGTGTTTTCTGAGGTCCAAGGTCAACACAGCCTTATACCAGGAAGTGTTAGAGCACCAACTTTATGGAGATGCAGATTTAATTTTCCAACAGGACTTGGCACCTGCACACAGTGCCAAAGCTACCAGTACCTGGTTTAAGGACCATGGTATCTCTGTTCTTAATTGGCCAGCAAACTCACCTGACCATAGGAAATACCCCTATGGGGTATTGTGACGAGGAAGATGAGATATGCCAGACCCAAGAATGCAGAAGAGCTGAAGGCCACTATTTAGAGCAACCTGGGCTCGCATAGCACCTGAGCAGTGCTACAGACTGATCGACTCCATGCCACGCCGCATTGCTGCAGTAATTCAGGCAAAAGGAGCCATTTTTAGAAGTATTAAGTGCTGTACATGCTCATACTTTTCATGTTCATAGTTTTCAGTTGGCCAAGATTTCTAAAAATCCTTTCTTTGTATTGGCCTAGGTTATCTTCTAATTTTCTAAGATACTGAATTTGGGATTTTCCTTAGTTTTCAGTTATAATCATCAAAATTAAAAGAAATAAACATTTGAAATATATCAGTCTGTGTGTAATGAATGAATATAATATACAAGTTTCACTTTTTGGACAGAATTAGTGAAATAAATCAACTTTTTGATGATATTCTAATTATATGACCAGCACCTGTAGTCTGCACATGACCTGATATTTTATTCGGACTCAGAAGGAGAGATGAACATCACGGAGCACTAAACACTCCTGCAGAGTGTGTTTCATTCATACTCGATGCCGGAGGACACTCTCGTGTAGAAAGTCATATCAGGACATTCCTAATATGGACAAAAGCGTCCAGCTATCGCTGTATGGAAACAGTTGTTTTCACAGAAAAACAGAAACTTTTGGAATCACGAAGACATCAAACATACAACTGCGACAATATATGGTTTTTCAAGTCATCTCCACCAGATGATAAAAGTATATGAACAATGCAGTGCTAATTGACATAGAATTTATTACAGTGTAGAAACTATTTTGCCTTATGTGATACATTTTTTTTTGTAGTATATAAACAATTCATTAATATTTGTTTTTGTCCAGCAGTTATAGATTAGCCGCCAGGTCCTTAAAATGACCATTACTCCTTTGTATTCCTCCTAGACCAGAAATATTGGTGTCTGATACAAGTTTTGGCCATGTAATATTCTAATTAGCATATTTGCATGATAGATAAGTGATTAAAAGTCCAATTATATATTAAAGCAATTGGTTACAAGCATATTTATGGAATAAATATGTAAAATTTCCCTTGAGTACAGGTACATGTGAAAAAAAAAATTAATATCATGGAAAAGTTCTTTCTTTTTTTTGTAATTTAATTAAAAAAAGCTAACTAAAGCTAACTGAAGATTGGAGTAATGATGCTGAAAATACAGCTGCACATAATAAATTACATTTTAAAACCCTGACCAAGGCCCTTCTCCCCTGATCGCTCAGTTTGGTTGGGCGGCATGCTGTAGGAAGAGCCCTGGTGGTTCCAAACTTCCATTTACAGGTGATGGAGGCCACTGAGCTCATTGGTACCTTCAATGCTGCAGAATTTCTTCTTCACCCTTCCTCCGATCTGTGCCTCAATACAATCCTGTCTCAGAGCTCAACAGACAATTCATTGGACTTCATGGTTTGGTTTGTGCTCTGATATGCACTGTGTGTGCCTTACCAAATCATGATGCAGAAACATCTCAATGATGATCAGTGGAAACAGGATGCAACTGAGCTCAATTTTGAGTTTGAGTGTTGTTGTTTAGTTTTTTTGCAAAATTTGACATATGCAAAGTTTAAAAAACAACAACAAAACCTTCTTTCATGTTTTCATTATGGGGTATTATTTGTAGAATTTTGAAGATAATTATGAATTTAATCAATTTTGGAATAAGGCTGTAACATGCCAAAATGCGGAAAAAGTGAAGTGCTGTGAATACTTTCCGAATGCAAAGTACAACATAATCTGTGAAACATGGTGGAGCGGAGTGATGGCATGAGCATGCATGGCTTCCAGTGGCACTGGGTTACTGGTGTTTAGTGATAATGAGACAGAAGACAGAAGCAGTCGGATGAACTCTGAAGTGTATAGGGATATACTGTCTGCCCAGATTCAGTCAAATGAAGCAAAGTTGATTGGGTGGGGCTTCATAGTACATATGGACAATGATCGAAAACAACCCAGGACTTTTTGAAGGTAAAAAAGTGGATTATTCTGCAATGGTCATGTCAGTCTCCTGATTTCAACCAAGTTGAGCATGCATTTCACTTACTGAAGACAAACTAAATGCAGAAAGACCCACAAACTAACAAAACTTAAGTCAGCTGCAGTGAAGGCCTGGCAAAGCACCACAAAGGTGATGTCCATGAGTTCCAGACTTAAGACAGTCATTGCCTGCAAAGGATTTTCAAAAATAAATGCAGTCACAGGCCAAAATCTTAAAACCGGTGTCATGACCTTTTATCCTACCCATCAGATTTTCCTACCAGGGTTTATTGCACATGTGCACATCAATATCGCGTCCTTTTTCTCATGCTAAACAATGATATTTCATGTATTTGCATTAAGGTTAGGGTAGGTGTAGACTTTAATAATAATAATAAAAAAAAAACAATAATACAGTAGGTAGAAAAAAATATTTATTGTTGGTTTTCTGTAACTGAAACCTTTCTAGCTTTAACCGCGAATATATAACACATTATTACTGTATTTGCATTACTATAAGGTATGTTTAGGGTTGTGGTAGGTGTAAAAATTAATAAACCATAATTTTACAGGTAGCATTTTTCATTGTCGAATTGTACTACCAACTGTTTTAATGGTAGGTAGCAAAATCTGACAGGGTAGGACAAATCGACAGAACACCACGACACACCAAACCAACAGTCGGCCAATGTCAGGCCATTGGTGAGCGTCTGTCAAGCTACTTTTGGTGGTGTGATCAATCTCATTGGGCTCACGTCGGCAGTATATTGAATTGGCATCGTGAGAATGAGAACTCTGATTGGATGTTCAGTTTAGCAAGCAAGTCTGTGCACAAGAATTAAAGTGAAACTGATGTAAATGATATAGAGAGTAATCTGCTGTAATCTCTGCAGTTGTTTCAAGCTCAGTTTTATTGGTCCAGATACAGCCAACATGAGGTGACAACACCATTGGCTTTCATCGCCACTATGATCCGCCCTTTAGGAAGTAAGCCCCGTTCACACCAAGTATCATAAATATAACGATAACGATAAAGATATAGTTTTAAAAATCTTTCTCAATATTAAAGAATAGCAGAGTCCACACCAAAGTTACAACGTTAAAGGCACAGATAAACTATATCGTTGGAATCAATTCCAGAATTATTATTTTTTTCCAGCTGATGAACAATACAAACACTGATATCCACTGATATCAGAAACAATCCTGCAATAACGAGCTTGAGAATATAAAGTGGCAGACGAGGGTGTGCTAAACTGACGATATCATTCACTTGTGTGGAAGCTTATATCATTATCTTTATAGTTATTGTTTCTGACAGTAGAGAGCAATGAGATTTCATTACAAAAGGTAATTTAAGGAATTAGATTTACTTAATTATTCAATAAATCAATGTTATTGCTAATATTAATGTACTTTTTCATTATTGTGTCAGTGTTTTATTGGCAAGAACAACAAAGTGTCGAAACGAGCTCTGTAGAGCAGTTTGTCCATTTAGGGCTACTGTAGAAACATGGTGGTTACTTCCATGTAAGGGGACCTGTGGTGTATGTAGATAGAAATAGCTCAATCTAAGGTAATGAAAACAAAACGGTTCATTAAGAAAGGTCTTTATACACCTCTGAAAACAGTTATATACATATATTATATTGCATTTCTGTCAGTAGATCATTGTAAATATTACACATTGCACCTTTAATGATTAATCATTTATCATTTATGCTTTCATAATCCTTTTATGTCCTAGCATAATTCTAACTCTTAGACAAGACATTGAAAACATGTTTACCTGGGTATTGTTTAACTAAAAATGAAACAAAAAATGCAATTACTTTTATTCATAACTTTTCATTTACAATGAGGAATTGTAATAGAAGATGGAAGTTTATTCATCTAATACAGGGTTGGGCAACTTCGGTCCTGAAGGGCCATTGTCAAGCAGAGTTTAGCCCCAACCCTGATGAAACACACCTGCCTGTCAAGTCACCTTTATTTATAGTGCTTTTAGTAGTAACTTTACAGTATTAAGTAATACAAAATGACAATATTAAACACTCAATTTTCAGTTAAAGGCAGTTAATCATTGAATTCAATGATGTCATCATCCAACTCGTTGTTTAAATAGAATCTGTGCAATCAAGTCGACGATATCACTGTAGATGAAGTGTCCCCTACTAAGCAAGCCAGAGGCGACAGCGGCAAGGAACCAAAACTCCATCGGTGACAGAATGGAGAAAAAAAGACTTGTTCAAGTGTGTTTGATTAGGGTTGCAGCTAAACTCTGCAGGACAGTGACCTTTATAAGGAAACAGCCAAGTGAACAAAAGTGCATAAATGTTATAATACATTAATAAAAATGAAATGCGCAGTTTATATATAATTTTACATGATTTTGACATTATTTTTATTCACAATTTCTAGTATTTGTACAGGCTTTATTTGTTTTTATTTCAATGCAGTAATAATTAAAGGGTTAGTTCAGCCAAAAATTAAAATTAACCCATAAATTACCTAGGGGTGCGCGCTAAGGATCGTCCGATAATTAACTGACAAGCTGCGCAAATCAACGCTGATAATGAACGTGGATTTGCGCAGCTTCTCAGTTAACAGTGGCTCTGTGTAGTAACAGCTGCTCTATGTGAAATCACGCACCTGATGGAATTAACCGCTGATTAGAGAACCGGCTTTACTGACCAGATGCGCATTAATTATCAGACGATATTTATCGCGCACCCCTAGGGTGAAGTCATCCTAGGTGTATATGAATTTCTTCTTTCAGACGAATTCAGTTGGAGTGTGGGTGTTGCACACCATCGGTTCATGAGAAGTTTAATAAAAAGCTCATCCATTAAGAAAAAAGTGTCTCGCTCCAGGGGGTGAACAAAGGCCTCCTGTAGCAAATCGATGCGTTTTTGTAAGAAAAATATCCATATTCAAAACATAATAATCACTTTAATCTAGCTTGCACTCACAGTTGTAAACGAAGCAGTTCCGGGGGAATGAGGTCGGCTTTGTGTGTTTACTTCCGCTCAGAAGTAAACACAGCGGAGAGATCAAAACAAAACAAAGGTCACTAATTAGAAGTACAAAATGAGTATTTGTAAAGTATGTCAGAGGATTTTGGTATAAGCCAAGAGGAGACTGGTTTTTCTTTGCTAAAGTAAGGAAACTTTGCTCCTGTTAACCAATGTTGGTTTTCACAAGACTCGGCGCATGCACAGCACTGACCTCCATAACTGCCTTGTTTACAACAGTGAGTGTAAACTAGATTAAAGTGATTATGTTTTGAATATGGATATTTTTCTTACAAAAATGCATCGATTCGCTACAGAAGGCTTTTGTTCACCCCCCGGAGCCGTGTAAGACTTTTTATTTAATGGATGTGCTTTCTATTAAACTTATCATGGACCGATGGAGCGCAACACCCTCTGAGTTGCATCTAACAGCTTGAAAGATCAAAGACAATTTTTCATACTGAATTCATATGAAATAAAAAAGTAATATACACCTAGGATGACTTCGATGTCATTTATTTAAATTAATTTATTGGGTAATTTTCATTTTTGGGTGAACTAACCATTTAACAATTCTTTGATTTGTTCCGTGATAGAATTAAAGTTTCTTAAGGGTCAAGATCAAGTTATCTGCATCTCTGTGCTCCATCAATCCACTCTCATAATAGCTGGCTTCACTCAAATTAATGCACGGCTCAGATTAGCTGTATATCGTGTGTGTAAGACTCCAATACAATTTTAGAGTAATTATTTCATCACTAATATATATATTTAAATTCTTAGTATTACTAGAGCCTTGAGTACTAGAGTCTATAGTATTATTGAGTACACAACATTAAATAACATTAATTATTTGTTTAAGGTTGCATTAAGGTTTATTAAGGTTGCAATCTAATCCTGTTTATATGAAATAAGCAGGATTAATTTTACAAACGTATTGCTATGACAGCAACTCTGGGTTGATCTTCGAAGAACAAAATAATCCAAGATCAAGTGAAAATAATCGACAATAAAATCCAGCTCAACCCAAGACACACTGAATGATTTTAGCAATCCTATAAGATCACTGCATGTTACACTGTGTGAAATGGATCTAATAAACTTGGCTATGATGTGTGTAGACTGTACGATAATGACACCTGTTGACCACAATACGATACGACGCATGTTACTATAGAAAAACAAAACAATCAGCATGATCACAGAAATCACCAGGATTGTTTCACAATACAATTCTTTTGTCTGGGACAGCCGAAAATCCTGCACTGTGTTTCAGGCTTTAGCAATGTACGAAGAACAGCCTCAGGACCAAAGTTGCCCATTCCTGATCTACAATTTGTTTGAGGTGTTAAACGGAATCAAAAATAAACCAAACCACATTCCTAGATCCCCCAACTCAACACACTTTGCATGTCTTTGAATGTAATGAGTTGAATCGGGAGTTTGATTAAGAGAGGCATGCAAATGTGCTCCAGGAATGTAGTTGGGAACCAATGCTCTTTACAATGAAAATGTATTGTGAACATATACATATTTTCTGCTAACAATTTAAATTGATTAAATATTTAAAAACTCTTTTGCACAAAGAACAAAAATAAAGTCTCAGAATATCTGTATGATTTTTTAACACTACTCCTAATTAAATTCTCAGGAGGGAATGTGCAGGTGATTTCTGAAAATGTTCCACTTTGAAAACCTTTCTATATTCAGAACACAGCAGTTTTATTCTCACATTTAATGTGCATATGACGTTTCAGGTCTTTTGGATACGTGAAACTCTTCTCACACTGAAGACACTTGTATGGCTTCTCTCCGGTGTGAACCCTCATGTGAATGTGAAGGTTTCCTTTAACTGTAAAACCTTTTCCACACTCTTGACAGGTGAAAGGCTTCTCTCCTGTGTGAACCTTTATGTGATTCTCAAGGTTTGATTTGCTTTTACAAGTCTTTCCACAGAAATAGCACATGAAAGGCTTATCCCCGATGTGAATGACTACATGCTTCTTAAGGAGATTACTATCTGTGAAACTCTTTCCACACTCATGACATGTTAAACTGTTCTCTCTTAAATGAATACTGATGTGGTAATTAAGCGTTTCTTTACGTCTAAAACTCTTTCCACACTGGTCACAAATGAACGGCTTCTCACCAGTGTGAATTTTCATGTGAGTATTAAGATTGCCCTTTCGTGAGAAGCCATTCCCACACACTTTGCAGCTGTAAGGGCTCTCCCCAGTGTGAACTCTCACGTGGGAATCGAGAGTTTCTTTACGTCTGAAACTCTTTCCACACTGTTCACACGTGAACGGCTGCTCTCCGGTGTGAATTCTCATGTGAGTCTTAAGATTTCCTTTATGTGAGAAGCTCTTCCCACACAGTTTGCAGGTGAATGGAGTTTCTCCAGTGTGATCTCTCATGTGGGCATTAAGGGTTGCTTTATATTTGAAACATGTTCCACACTGAGCACACATGAATGGCTTCTCTTCATTGTGAATCTTCATGTGATTCTTGTGGCTTACTTTATGAACGAAACGCTTTCCGCAGTGATGGCATGAGTAAGGCTTCTCTCCAGAGTGAACTCTCATGTGAGTATTGAGGTTTTTTTTGAAACGGAAAATCCTTCCACATTGATGACATCTAAAATGGGTCTCTACCGAGTGGACCCTCTTGTGGGAATTAAGGATTTCCTTACATCTGAAACGCTTTCCACACTGACCACATACAAATGGCTTCTCTCCAGTGTGAATTGTCATGTGAATCTTAAGACTTTCTTTTCGTGAGAAGCTCCTCCCACACAGTTTGCAGGTGAATGGCTTCTCTCCAGTGTGACTTCTAATGTGGACTTTAAGGTTTGCTTTTTGAGTGAAACGTTTTCCACATTGTGGGCAGATGAAAGAACATTTCGATTTGGTTATATTGGTCTTTTTTTGTGAGGAAATATTTTTAGTCTGTATGGATTGTTCTTCGGTCATGAAATTATGTGTCTGGTCTTTCTCTTCCATTTCATTCAGTTCTTCACTTTCCTCTTTAGGGATCATCAGGTCTAAAGTGAAAAAAGGCGAACACATTTTTTAGAAATTAAATAGACGCAAAGCAACATATATGAAAACATCAAAACCAACATGAATGCTCAATCCTAAGAACCTTGTCTCAATATTGTTAACTCCTCACTTTCTTTAGGACACTCTGTTTATCAAACACCTGATCAAACACAGCTTGACCCAGGAGTCCTTGTTTATTATATGTCAATTCCAAATTTATGTCTAAAATATTAGAAAAACAATGTTGTGTCAACTATGCACCGTTTTGCATATTTCTGAACAATTTCATTCAGGATTAAGCCTCATCTTTGCTCATAAACTGTGTTTATTCAAGTTGTTTCTCTTCTAGTGCTATTAGACCTTTTGATAGCAAAGATCACAACACCTGTCATCTATAGCTACCAATTTGTGTGAAATCAGGAGTATGGAGTGCATCAGGGCTCTGTATTAGGCCCACGTATTAAGATGGCAATGATTTGGAGTCTTACATTTTCTCACAATCTGAGAAAAAGAAAAAAAGAAAAACTGCATAACACTTTAAGCAGTAATCAGCAATGCATTTTATGTAAGACAGATATTTAGATAAGAGGATGTAAGCAGAGTGGAAAGCAACAATTTCCCCTCCACACTTCAAGCATTCAATAATCACTCCGCTCTGGGTTTACCATTTCCCACTCCTAACTGAATTGATCACAAACACTGCTCTGCCTTCACTCCATGGCGATAATTGCTAAAGTATTTAAAGAGTAACTAAACCCTAAACCAACTTTTTTTAGTTAATGATCTATAAGAATGGGGCTTTATTAGTGCTGTTCATTGATTCGAGTAACTTTTTTGACATTTGAGTATAAAGTGTTTTAATTCTACAATATATGGTGTAAAAACGTCTGAGTGCTGCCCTCTTCAGGTTGAACTGTGGCTACTGCAGTTGATTTTTCCTATTGGATGTTGCGGTGGCAAGTGACGTAAGCAGTTTCCAGCTCACCACGCCCCTTGGTACGAGCTACCACGCCCTTGGCAGTATAAAACCATCAAAATCACTGTAGTGAGTCAGGAGCTGGAATTGCGAGTATTGGTAACGACCAGGATAGACTATTATAGCATATATTTAGCATAGCAATTATATAGTTATTTAGATCTTCAAGTAAGCATAGATTTATCTGTATTTAGTACAGTGGTCAGGATGGTACGGAGGTGTGTTGCTGGTTGTGACAGCACTGCTGGACTGCATAGTTTTCCAGCAGACTGTAAAATTAGGCGCCAGTGGTTGCATGCACTTGGCCTGGAAGACCGCAAGTTCCCGCCTAGAGCTAGAGTGTGCAAACTGCATTTTACACGGGATTGCTTCTCCAACGCAATGGAGGTGGAAATGGGCTTCTCCACACAGCTCGCGCTGAAAAGCGACGCGGTGAGGGAGTTAAGACCGCAGTTTGAGCCAGCGGCTCGAATTGATATGAACAGACACCTCGACACCCTCCACTTCAGGTGAAAGTGGGGGAGAAAAGTCCTCTACTTCAAATGATCGCTCTGTTGCAAAGCTACTTGCATCACTACAGTCACTCTCCATTTTAGCGTCTCTTACAGCAGCTGTCAATCAATCCGTCACTGCGGGTCTCAGGATCACGCCGCACTCACTCAGCCCCGCCCTAGGTTCGTTCCCTCTATCTCCGCTGTGATCTGCCCACTTTTCAGCATTTTTCAAATATTGTCAGTGGGTGGAGTCAGTCTCTGAGCAGGGGTTTAGTTACACTTAAAGTATGTTTTAAATATCACAAAGTTCTGTTCAGAACTGACTTAAATTAAATAAAAAATAAAATAAATACATAATACTATAATTATAGTTTTAACTTGGTTTATTTGAACACTACATTTTTTAAACACTACACACTATTTTTTTGTAATTGAATAAAAAAAAAGCTAACTTTCTTATATTCTAAATTCACTGCACACAAACTGAAATATTTCAAGATTTTTCTTTTTTTAATTCTGATGGTTACAATTTACAGCTTAGGAAAATTAAACAATTAGTATCTTAAAAAAATAGAATATTCCATTTTGAGCTTGATTAGTTTGATTAACATTGAGTATAAATAATTGGTACCTCTTAGGCTAGTTCAGAACATGCAACCACAATTATGAGAAAGACTACTGACTTGACAGTTGTCCAGAAGACAATCATCAACACCGTCCACAAGGAGAGTAAGCCACAGAAGGTCATTGCTGAAAGGGCTGGCTGTTAACAGAGTGCTGTATCAAAATATATTCATAGACAGTTGAATGGAAGGAAAAAGTGTGGAAAGCAACAGCCTTAAGAAGATTGTCAGAACTTGGGAGTCGAATCAAGAACTTGGGAGAGCTTCACAAGGAGTGGACTGAAGGCAGAGTGAGAGAATCAAGAGTCACCACACTGAGACGTCTTCAGGAAAAGGGCTACAGCTGTCACATTCATAGAACCAAGCCACTCCTGAACCAGGAAAAAAAACATCAGAAGCATTTCACCTGGGGTAAGGAGAAAAAGAACTGGACTGTTGCTCAGTGGTCCACAATCCCCTTTCAGATGAAAGTAAATTTATCATTTCATTTGGAAATCATTTTGGAGATTTTGGAGCACTTCATGCTTCCATCTGCTGACAAGCTTTATGGAGATGCTGATTTAATTTTGCAGCAGGACATTAGCACTTGCCCACAGACCAAAACCTCTTCCAAGTGGTTTGATGACCATGATATTACTGTGCTTGATTGGCCAGCCAACTAACCTGAACTGAACCACAAAGAGAATATATGGGGTATTGTGAAAAGGAAGATAAGTAAAATATGACAACCAATACTGAGGAGCTGAAGGCCGTTATCAAAACAACCTGGGCTTCAATAACGCCTCAGGAGTGCCACAGGCTGATCACCTCCATGCCACGCCGCACTGAAGCAGTAATTCATGCAAAAGGAGCCCCAACCAAGTATTGAGTGCTTAATTAAACCTGCTTTGGAGATCTTAAACACTTTTTGTCACTAATCTTTGAGAAAATGTTTTGAGAAAGTGAATGTTTAATTTTCCCAAGCTGTAAGTCATAATCATCAGAAGTAAAACAAAACACTTTTGAAACATTTCAATTTGTGTGCAATGAATCTAGAATATAATAAAGTTTGCTTTTTTTCACCATGTCTAGACTATGGTGAAGCTGAGGGTTGTAGAAACTAATAATATGCTGTAACTTTGATATTTTTTACCTGATAAATCACAGGACAGCGTTGGTATACTTTTCTGCAATCCTGTGTGCGTGAACTGTACGTTATGTTCAAGCTTGTGTGTTGCGTGTGTGAAGCAATGTAGCAGGCAGCACATTAGTTTAGAGCTGATATTAACTACCTGTACAATTAACTTTTTAAAACGTGAATTCACCCAATCAGTATCGATTATCCACATGCCATAAACAAGCATGCTTGAGATAAAACCTCACACAATCATCCATCATCTTAGGAGTGACCCACATATCTGTCCAACCAGCTAATGAGGTTTAACTGAAAAAAATATATATATATTTTTTGGACTGTTGTAGGGGTTGGGCGATACATCGCTAACAATAATTATCAGTGTTGGGAAGTAGCTAGCTACAAGTAGCGACGCTACTAGCATAACTACATTTTTCAGTAGCTTTACAGTAGCGATGCTACTTTTAAAACAGTGTAGCTTTTCCTGTAGCTAACTCCCTTTTCCAGCAAGTAGCAGTGTAGTACGACCAAATGCTACATTCCGTTCTGCATTCTAACTTATCACAAGCCTGTAATGCACTGAAGTAGCGCAGCATCTTCTGACTAGATCACAAACTACATTTGTTCATTACCGCTGTGCATGTGCTGTGATTTTGTCAGTCTGTCCACTGACAAGAAATCGTCTGATGATATTGCGAAGGATGCACAGGAGTGGATGTGTCACATGAATCAACTGTTATTTACGGAAAAAACTAAGTTAAAATGCAGTCTACGTCAAAGATTTAAAGCACATGCAGGAGGTGAATAATAGCCTCTTTAAACTGATTCTTTTTTCTTCTTTATTGCACTCCAATTTAATTGTTCATTTTACAATGATGAACAGGCATAATAGCCTACAATCTGCCCCCCCCCCCCCCCCATTTACTGTAGTGCCATTAACTGCATTGTGGTATTGTGGTAAAAATGTGGTTAATTCTCATAAAAATTTACTATATTATTAATTTAGACATTAATTAAATGTACTAAACGAGTAGCTGGTTTGAGAAAGCTTTCGGAATTATTGTAAAAACAAAACAGCATTTGCTAATCAGCAGTTTTATAAATTCTTATAAATTTTTCCCACACCAAATGGAAACTATAAATTTTTTTATCTATCCATCTTTTATTTTACATGTAAGAGCTGGCGTGAACTTGAGTGTTTGAGGGATGTTAGCTCCATTCAGCCTATTTATTTTTGCAAAAAATTGAATTGTGCTGCTGAGTGTTGATAACTGGTATTTTGGATAGTTGGGGCTCCTTTTGTCTGAATTACTGCAGCAATGCGGCGTGGCATGGAGTCGATCAGTCTGTGGCACTGCTCAGGTGTTATGAGAGCCCAGGTTGCTCTGATAGTGGCCTTCAGCTCTTCTGCATTGTTGGGTCTGGCATTTTGCATCTTCCTCTTCACAATACCCCATAGATTTTCAATGGGGTTAAGGTCAGGCGAGTTTGCTGGCCAATTAAAAACAAGAATACCATGGTCCTTAAACCAGGTACTGGTAGCTTTGGCACTGTGTGCAGGTGCCAAGACCTGTTGGAAAATGAAATCTGCATCTCCATAAAGTTGGTCAGCAGTATACGGCTGCGTTGACCTTGGACCACAGAAAATTGAAACAGGTAAATTTAGCTGAAAGGGAATCATATAAGATTTTAAAGGGAATTTGAACAGAATCACTGTTTCACGGCTGATCACTGAGACGGCCAGCGATTCATTGAACGAGCCGTATTACATCAACTTGGATTAATATCCAAAGTATAGTGAAAACACTATTAATTAGCACATTAACACACAAAACACAGGATACTTCTCTTTTCGATATGAATAAGGCTTTATTAGATAAATCTATGACATATAAACTACTCTAACTCACAAGCACACGCACTCACACATTCACACAAGTTGCGGGAAGATAGAAAGTTAGGAAAGAATGAGTTTAAGAGACTGAAATGAGTTTAAGAGAATGAAAATGTGAAATCCCAAGTTTACAGCAATACGTGAAATTGCATAGACATGAACAGCCATCAATCACTTAATTAACCCTCGCATTGAGTTCGTCAATGAGGTTAAAATTATATTAGATACACCAGTATAGATGTGAGACTGGAGATAAGTTACTTGGGTCGCCTGTGTAACGGGGTTCCCTTTGTTGAAAGGGGGTTTCCCGAGGTTGCTGATTGGCTGGAAGTTCAGTAGTAGTTGAAGTGACGTCTTGGGAAGCCCGTGGTTGGGCTTTGACTGAAGACGAGGAGGTGTGGGTAAATATTCATTACTAATGAATATGGAGTTAAACAGAGAACTGATATTCATTCAGAAGTCTTTTTGAGTTCAGTTTGGTGCATCTATAAAAGACAGTTTTTGTGCCATTCTTTCACTTAAGGATGTTCTGTGGAGACCAGAGGTTAAAAGGTCCCCTTAGGAATTTCAGTCTTCTAGTCTCCTAGGTCTGGGAATTCTTGTGATTACGATAACTATCATGGGTTTGCATGTGATGGTCAGGCTGTGCATCTCTTTGACCATCAATCTGGATTACTTGTCCTAGATTTGACAATCTCTTCTCCGAATTGAAATTGTCAATAATTGTTCTAATGGTGTTAATGTTGAAAGCTGTTCCGTGAAAGAGTTGGTTTGTTAGTGGACTTGCTTCTGACTTGTGGCACTAGGAATTGATTTACAACATCCTGTTGCCTTTCTGAGGAATTCGGCTCCCCGTGTTTCAACCATGGTCCTGATCGAATCTTTAATTTGTTTGGTTCAGGTCTGATACGCTACAGTGGACCAACACCAGCAGATGACATGGCACCCCAAACCATCACTGACTGAGGAAACCTTACACTGGACCTCAAGCAACATGGATTGTGTGCCTCTCCTCTCTTCCTCCAGATTCTGGGACCCTGATTTCCAAAGGAAATGCAAAATTTCAGAGAACATAACTTTGGTCCACTCAGCAGCAGTCCAGTCCTTTTGTCTTTAGCCCAGGCGAGATGCTTCTGACGCTGTCTGTTGTTCAAGAGTGGCTTGACACAAGGAATGCGACAGCTGAAACAGACGTCTTGCATACGCCAGTGCGTAGTGGTTCTTGAAGCACTGACTCCAGCTGCAGTCCACTCTTTGTGAATCTCCCCCACATTTTTGAATGGGTTTTCTTTCACAGTCCTCTCCAGGGTGTGGTTATCCCTATTGCTTGTACACTTTCCCTTCCCTTTGCCTCTCTATTAATGTGCTTGGCCACAGAGCTCTGTGAACAGCCAGCCTCTTTTGCAATGACCTTTTGTGTCTTGCCCTCCTTGTGCAAGGTGTCAATGGTTGTCTTTTGAACAACTGTCAAGTCAGCAGTCTTCCCCCATGATTGTGTAGCCTACAGAACTATAATGAGAGACCATTTAAAGGCCTTTGCAGGTGTTTTGAGTTAATTACCTGATTAGAGCGTGGCACCAGGTGTCTTCAATATTGAACCTTTTCCCAATATTCAAATTTTAGACGTTATATTAGAAGAAGCTTTCTAGAGCACGTCGACTGCCTGCGTTTGCACACGCTATCAAATGGAGTATACTTTGAAAGGCTGCGTGTTTGACTGTACACATTTGCTAGCATATGCAAAAAAAAAATTAATATTTTGGCCTTGAGGCCCACTCCATGCTAGCTAAAACTGCTTTAATTAGCCCAATAATTTATATATATATATATATAACCGGACCTGAACCCAATCGAGATGGTTTAGGGGTGAGCTGGACCGCAGACAGAAGGCAAAAGGGCCAACAAGTGCTAAGCATCTCTCGGGGAACTCCTTCAAGACTGTTGGAAGACCATTTCAGGTGACTACCTCTTGAAGCTCATCAAGAGAATGCCAAGAGTGTGCAAAGCAGTAATCAAAGCAAAAGGTGGCTACTTTGAAGAACCTACAATATGACATATTTTCAGTTGTTTCACACTTTTTTGTTATGTATATAATTCCATATATAATTCCACATGTGTTAATTCATAGTTTTGATGCCTTCAGTGTGAATCTACAATTTTCATAGTCATGAAAATAAAGAAAACTCTTTGAATGAGAAGGTGTGACCAAACTTTTGGTCTGTACTGTATATATATATATATATTAACTCTTGCGACATTCTTCAAAAACATTCATTTCTGTCGAGGTCGATATTTGAGAAGGATAACATGACTAAGTTCAGTTAAGAGAATGGAAACCAACCTGACTGTGTGTCAGTATCTTCTTGCTTCACACTTAATGCTCCTTCAATCTTCATGTCTTCATTCTCCTCCTTAATAAATGACATCTTTATAATATTCACGTGGCTCTCCGTCACTTCACCAGGAATTTTTCTGTTTGAAAACAGTGTCATATTTAAGTTGAGAATACATAGTCACATTAGTGTTGTCACGGTACCAAAATTTCAGTATTCGGTACCGATACCAGTGAAAATCCATGGTTCTCGGTACCAATTTCGGTACCAAAGCAAAACACAATATGCTAATAAAAAAATAATAATAATAAAATCAATGCCATTCTTTTTATCTTATTTAAAATTTTGATTAAAGAAAAACAGTAAACAAGTTTAACCCAAATTTTATTTGTCTTTTAATTAATGAAATTTGAACACATTCTATTTTTTGGTAAATAAAGGATTTGCTATTAAAATTAAAACATGGAAGAAATATTGTGTGATTTATTTCTTTAAAAAGTTCGATTAATTTTTTCAACAGTAGTAGCAGTATCACATACATTCTACTAAATAATAGTAATATTTCTAGCACAATGCCTTCTTGTAAAAATGAACTTATTTTGACGGGTTGCCATGAATAAATACCTTTAAACTGACACTGGTTTTACTCAAATGAAACGGTAAAATGCTTGTGAAGTGACTCAGAACAGTTCTGGTGATGTTATGTATTTATGTCCTCATTGAGACGGCAGATGCTGAAATCACTGCAAATGTCACGCGCATCAGTCTATGCAACCCTCTACGGACACCTCTGCAATTAAATCGCCATTGGCCATTAAATATTTTAGTTTACTCGCCAGACTGATATATAATTAGAACTTTAGTAATTAGAAGTAAACTTGATAACCGTGTTTAAATGCATATTAGTCAATTTAACTGAACATTTTAACTGGAATGGTGGTGGTGCTTTTTTTGTCATTCAGTGATTCTGTAAAAAAAAAAAAAAGGAGGTGAGAAAAACTAACAAGAATACTGATAAGATAATATTGATACCAATTCTAATAAGAAGAACTATAAAAACACACTAAAGATTACTAAGGATTAATTAGCTGCTGGATTCATGAATATTAATCAGGTTTTGTGCATTCGCTCGAACTGATTTGCTGAAATCAAAACGAACGATAATAGGTGAGCGCCAGCCAATGAGATTGCCATTTGCGCATTAACTCCACACACTAACGTTATCGGAAAACCCAAATATTCTTAAAAGCTGAAGATTTCCATAGATATGCCCCTTTTTTTACAGGAAAATACAACCAAGAGTAGTTTAAATGTAGTGCGTCAATTCTCTCTCTCGGTGTCTGCGTGTATGAGAGAGAAAGCGACAGCGATCTGTGCGCCTTCACACTAGAGGTACATTAAACACAGGTGCGCTGTGCATCCATTGAGATGAACTGAATCACACAGATCGCCTGACTGAGAGTGAAACTTTAAAGCGCTCAGTCAGAGAGTGTTCGGCGAGTGAACAAATATCTGAGCTAAACTTATAGCCTACTTAGCCTCCAACTCACACAATGGCGAGTAAAATCTGAGAATTTTTTAGCCATTGGCTAATATTAGAAATCATTTAGTCGCCATAAGGAAGATTTAGTAGCATATGCGAGTGGTGAACTCGCAATTTAGATGGTTGCTGTGTAGTAAACAAACCCGCACGTCTCTGCCATTCATTCATTCACACAGAGACACGCAGAACATGCAGGATTCAGATTTCAACCAACTTTTGCGGCTTAACATTTAAAAATACTGGTCCATATGGAGATTTGATTTGATTAATTTATGCTAACTTTGATAAATTCTTTGACTGTCCATATTAAAATGTAAGTTTCATTTTCATGACTGGATTTTGAGATTCCGTCTGCGTCTTCTGCTTTGCGGAAATCATAGCTGTATGCGTCAAGAACCGGGTTTGAACGGGACCTCGGTACCACCGGTACTTACAGAAACCTGGTACCGTCACATTTTCATTTTTATAGTACCGACTTGGTACCGAAGTACCGGGTCTTTTGACAACACTAAGTCACATTTAACTATTCATGTTAAGGTAAATCTGTTTATTATGGATTCACCGATGTATCAGCCGTCGATATTTATTACCCAATTTTTGATTATTTTAAATACATCAGCATATCGGAAATAGCATGAAAAGGGCAAATACCAATGGTTTATTAATCAACTGCATGGAGACAATGAGTTGCATGTCTGTTGCATAATCCAATGTTTTTTCTCTGGGCAAAATAATAAAATGCTTGCCATAACAAAATAAAAGCTTTTTGTGTGTTTGAAACCATCAAAAACTGTTACCTCCGCTTCTCAGTGTGATGTTATAGCCTATGTAAAGGATGATGATTTATGTCGAAGTGAAGAAAGCCTAATGTTTACAAAACAAATAATATTTTAGCATCCAGATACATATTGAATATGTAAACATTTGGATTCACGCAGAATGATAGAGGTAGGTTTCAGTTTCACTTTAAAATCAATTATTTTTAGCTTTCAACGTTAGTGGATTTGTTGTGGAGGGAAGGAAACTAAAATAGGCTAATTGTGATTGTAATTTGGCTTTATTTACTGGGGTTTTAGCCTACATTATTTCTGAATTATAATAAAATAATAATAATAATAAAATATGACATACAGCCTACTGATTTAGGAGTATCCATCCATCCATGATTTAGGAGTAGCGTTTTTTTAATCCATGCTACAAACTTTTTCAAATATCTTGAAATAAATAGGCATACTTTAATGTTAAAGCACTGACACTGACAGTATTTTCTATTGTTTAATACATTTGGTCAACAAATAGAGAAATATTGAGCTGTACTGTATTGGCTATGACAAAGCGCAAGATAGGCTATCAGATCAAGACCCTTGTGGCAACAATAAAAATTTTTAATCACAATTAATCACATTATTGTCTGTGATTAATCGCGATTAATTGCATCATTATGCACAAAACTAATAATGCATTCAAAAGTAGTGTATTGTACACTTTTTTCATTTAAAATTATGCCTACTGCTATATGAACAAAAGTGTAAAAACATTTGATTTGCTAACACTTTATACAAATAAAGTGCTTTTTACAGCAGTGTTCAATTTACATCGTAGGAGTTCAAATATTTATTGTAGCCTAAATCTCAACTGATAACATTAATGTAATTAAGTTAAATATAAAACAAGCCAGTTGTCACCGGCAGGACGTTAACGTTTTCATTGAAAATATTTTATAGTTTGTTTTAGAAAAACAAGTTATGCTCATAACATTATAACAGGCACCTTCCTATTAGAGACCTGCACGATTGCAGGACCCATCGCAGCAGAGTTCGGCGCGGGACAACACTTGATGGGCGGGTAGAGACTTGTGTGTACGGGATGCCGGAGAATTATTAGGGTGTGCTCACACTACGCAATCCTAACTTCACGTGCTATCAGAAACTTCTTATTTACATTTACATTTATTCATTTAGCAGACGCTTTTATCTAAAGCGACTTACAGATGAGGACAGTGGAAGCAATCAAAAACAACAAAAAGAGCAATGATATATAAGTGCTATAACAAGTCTCAGTTAGGTTAACACAGTACACGTAGCATGGGATTTTAAATAATATAATATATAAAAAGAAAACAGAATAAAATAGAATAAAAAAAAGAATAGAGCAAGCTAGTGTTAGAGATCTTTACACATACACACACATATAATTGCATAATAAATGAAAATAAAATAGAATACAAAAATATTAGAAAGGTAGTTTGATTTTTTTAAAGAATAGAATTAGAATAGTGAGTGTTAAAGTTAGAGGGTCAAATAAAGATGGAAGAGATGTGTTTTAAGCCGATTCTTGAAGATGGCTAAGGACTCAGCTGCTCGGATTGAGTTGTGGAGGTCATTCCACCAGGAGGGAACATTTAATTTAAAAGTCCGTAAAAGTGACTTTGTGCTTCTTTGGGATGGCACAATCAAGCGACGTTCACTTGCAGAACGCAAGCTTCTAGAGGGCACATAAGTCTGAAGTAACAAATTTAGGTAAATGGGTGCAGAGCCAGTGGTAGTTTTGTAGGCCAACATCAATGCCTTGATTTTTATACGAGCAGCTATTGGAAGCCAGTGCAAATTGATAAACAGAGGTGTGAGGTGTATTCTTTTTGGCTCATTAAAAATTTATCTTGCTGCCGCGTTCTGGATTAATTGTAAAGGTTTGATAGAATTGGCTGGAAGACCTGCCAAGAGGGCATTGCAATAGTCCAGCCTGGACAGAACAAGAGCGTGAACAAGGAGTTGTGCAGCATGTTCTGAAAGAAAGGGATTGATCTTCTTGATGTTGAATAAAGCAAATCTGCAGGATCGGACAGTTTTAGCAATGTGGTCTGAGAAAGTCAGCTGATCATTAATCATAAGTCCAAGGCTTCTAGCTGTTTTTGAAGGAGTTATGGTTGATGTGCCTAACTTGATGGTGAAATTGTGATGAAACGATGGGTTTGCTGGAATCACAAGCAGTTCTGTCTTGGCAAGGTTGAGTTGAAGGTGATGGTCCTTCATCCAGGAAGAAATGTCTGTTAGACAAGCTGAGATGCGAATAGCTACCGTTGGATCATCAGGATGGAATGAGAGATAGAGTTGAGTGTCATCAGCATAGCAGTGGTATGAAAAACCATGTTTCTGAATGACAGAACCTAATGATGCCATGTAGACAGAGAAGAGAAGTGGTCCAAGAACTGAGCTCTGAGGCACTCCAGTAGATAGATGTTGTGACTTGGACACCTGACCTCTCCAAGATACTTTGAAGGACCTATCTGATAGGTAGGACTCAAACCATTAAAGTGTGGTTCCTGAGATGCCTTTTGCCAGTAGGGTTGATAGGAGGATCTGGTGGTTAACCGTGTCAAAAGCAGCGGACAGATCAAGCAGGATAAGTACTGATGATTTGGATTCTGCTCTTGCCAGTCTTAGAGCTTCAACAACTGAGAGCAAGGCAGTCTCAGTTGAATGTCCACTTCTGAAGCCAGATTGGTTGCTGTCAAGGAGGTTGTTGTGTGTGAGAAATGTAGAGACTTGGATGAACACAGCTCGCTCAAGTGTTTTTGCAATGAAAGGAAGAAGGGAAACTGGTCTGTAGCTCTCTAAAAGAGATGGGTTGAGGGTGGGTTTCTTAAGTAGTGGAGTTATACGTGCCTGTCTAAATGATGAGGGAAATACACCAGTGTGGAGGGATGTGTTGATGATGTGAGTGAGTGCAGGTACAACTGCAGGAGAAATGGTTTGAAGGAGATGAGATGGAATAGGATCAAGCGGGCAAGTAGTAGGGTGATTAGAAAGGATGAGTTTCAAGTTATTTAGAGTTATTTACAACTCATTTATTTTATGAGTTATTTACAACTTGTATTTTACAAGTCATGATTACGAGCTTGTTGAATTCATTTCTGTTAAAAATAACAGTGGACAGTGGTTTGTGAATGTTGATGCTTAGCCTAAATAATTTGATCGGGAGCATCCCCTCCCTGACCCATGATTTGTCTTTATGTATATTCAGAGCCAGTGAGCAATGGACTTTCATAATAATAAAAAACTGTGTTAGCGCGCAATAAAATAATTGTCGGCGTTAATTAACTAATGCATTAACATGATAATAATGTGCTAACTCACCCAGCCCTTATACATTTATGACAGTGGTGACACAGTGGTGTCATGGTTCGGTTCGGTACAGGGGTATATTGGTTAAACAATGTTGGAAATATTTCTGTTTTAAACCGTGAAGGCAAGCCAATGGATATCACATACAAGCAACAATCAAACTTTGCGCAAAGGTTAAGCCGGTGAACGTCTTAAGGCTGATTTATAATTCTGCATCGAGACCTACGCTGTAGGCTAAGTGTCAGTTTATTTATACTTCTACGCCATTCTCCGCGTCGATGTGCAGCACACACTCAAAGCACTAGTCTGCAGTGTCCACGGACATGTTGCTGGTGTAACCTGCACAACCACGACAAAAGCTGAGGAAGAAGCGGCTCGTCAGAGATGCATTAAAGCCGTGACAGCAGCAAATATATATTAAATCATACAAAAAGGAGACAACAACGGAACAGGAGAAGATGGAATTCTTTCCGTCTCCACGAGGACTTGTATCACGGCAGATCAACACTGTTGCGGACAACTAGTGATGTATAATGATGTATAGTATAATAAATGATAAAACACTTGTTCTTTGCTTTTTTTCTTTTATATAAGAAGGTATAACATTAAAATATATTAAAGTGCACATAAACACACACAAAACTCAAGTACATACAGAAGAAGGTATTCTTGCAGACCAATCACAGTGCTTGCTGTCTGCGTATAACTGAGGCGCCGTTACCTTCCAGGAGTGGTGCTACGCCGTAGCCTGAAAGTACTGCACACAAACTACAGCGTAGTTTTGACGCAGAAGTATAAATCAACTTTTAAACTCAATCAATTCACTAAACAGAAAGTTAAAGTAAAAACGGAATGAGGGAGCTTTTGGCATCTGCAGTAACAATGCTTCTGCATGCATGTTTCATGTGGATTACATGATCTGAGAATATTTGTTTTCTGAATTGGTTCATTTGAAAGTACACATTTCTCTGTAGATTTTTAATGTCTGTAAGGCAAAGGTATACACGTTTCACGTTAATCAAAAATTAATCGAAAGCATGTGTAATTAATTAAAATCATGAAACATAAACAATTTAACATCAATTTATTAAATGTTTAACAAAAATTACGTTTAGGGCCCTAAGAATTTTTTTTTTTTTTTTCAACGTTATGTTTTATTGTTACCGAATTTTGTTTTAGCATGTGTAATTATTTGAAAGCATCAAAAAGTTTCATTTATTCTTACAATAGCTTATTATATCGAAATATTGTATGATTATTAATTAAAAATATGGTTTTAATGATTGTACTGTAGTAGTAGTAGTATCAGTCACATTCTACTGAACAAAAGCAATATATTTCAGCCAGCAATGCCTTCAAATTGAACTGAACTTTTATTTTGAAGGATTTACTGAACCTTTCATCAAAGATGTCCTAAAACTAAAACAGTACCTGTTCTTGTCTTAGGACAACTCTGATAAACTTTTTTGATCCACTTGAAATGTTGACTAATGTATGTATGTATATATATATATATATAATAAACAGATTGTTAAAGTGGAACTATTAAATCCATTCTTATATTAATAAATACAGATGCCAAAAATAGTTGTTAAACACAACTTTGTTTATGTTCCCTACTTAAACCAGAATTACAATTTATTTCAGAATTATTATAATGCGCTTTTATAAGCAGTTACTGTTTTTAATTATCATAATAATTAGCCAATTAATATAATATTATATTGAACCCTTTATAATAATAATAATGATGATAATAATAATAATAATTAAAGCACAGTGTGCCCATATCTCTATTTATAGCTAATAACGAGTGAGACCATACATATTTTGACACCTGAATTGGGTTTATTGTTAACATCAGTATACAGACAGCTAGCATGTGTAGGATCTGACAGCTGGTTTGTAATAGTTGTCATACACGTGTTTTGTTTTTGTGACATGCACATTGACCAGAGGGTGTCGTCAGCGTACAGTGATGGGAACGCTTCGAAACAGTGAATTATGGAATTTAGTAATGAAAGAAAATATTAATTCTATTGAGTGGAGTGTTTTCCGTTTCTCCCGTCAGAGGCCGAGTTCGTGTTTACGACAAACTGAAATGAAACGAAACGGAGTTACTCGCGGCTGCTCACAAAATACCATCATAGATATTAAATAAAGCATCCCGATGATACATTTGAACATCTACTACTTGGATAACTACTTTTCTTTTTGCAATGTTACAACTCCTGGACGATTTAAATTAATTTAAACACTTTAAATGCATTATGAGCTTAAAACAAACCTTTCTTCAGTCCAAACACAGACGCATCACACGGCGCATTCATATGACGCAACGTCGCCAAACCAAATTAAAAGTCCTGTTCACACGCTAAAATCTAAAATTGCAGAAGTGCAAATATATATTTGTATTCGCAGACATTTCTATGTAGGATATTCCAGTTCAATCGCAACGAAACTAATCATAGGCTTTATTGTGGACATTACACGAATGCAAATGATACACAAATAATAATCATAATAATAATAGTAAAAATAATAAAATTTTTCACACAATTTTATTTTTATGGGGTCAGCAGAGAAGGCCCTGGGTATAGGAAGCTGTTTATATGCAGATGACGGGCGCTGTGAAAAAGGAGGCACAATGTGGAGAAGGTGGATAATAGTGTACAGCTTGCTGTTAAAAAAGTAGAGAGTTGGGCTAACGAATGGGGTTTTTACTTTTCTCTGTAGCAAAAAGTAGAAAAGATTTTACAAAAACAAGAACTGAATCCAATAATCAATATTGAAATGTATGAATAGCAATTGGGACACATGTCAGTTGTCAGACTTTGAGGAATATGATATGAATATATAATATATATGATGAATATATATATATATATTGTGCAGTGATAAGAGCAGCTATTATATAACAGCAGCAGCAGTTTACATACCCCACTCCAGTGTCTAGGGCAGGGGTCAAGTAAGTCTGGCATCGGGCCAAAAACGAACACACACACACACACACATATTTTTATATATATATATATACTTTACGGAACCTGATAAAATCGGTATAAATACGTGTTTAATACTGCAAAATATGAGCCCCTGCCCTTGCTGTTCAGGATAAATGCGTGGTACGACTCGGCTTGGTACAACTCAGTATGGTACTGCACAGTTCAACTCTGCTGGGTTTGCGTTTCCACAGCAGTTTGGTACGGGATTATTCACATCTCGTTACTAAATCTCGCACCGCCTTTACTTCTGCGACTCGTGGAAAACTTTTTCATTGCACGTCGCCCATCAAGCCCTCGCTGGATCCGCTCCTCTGCTATCAATGAGAGCAACGTCTGTACTTCCTCAACAGACAACGAAACAGACATTTTCGTGTTGTTAAAAAAAGTGTGCTTGTTCAAAACAGTTGCATTTGCTCCTTCGCTGGCTGTGCTGGTTTAAATCTAGCGGTATGGTACGGTTCACTTGGAACCTCAACTGAGGTGGTACTAAAAAAAAGTACCAGGTACCAGGTATTGTACCCAGTGGAAAACCCCACAAAAGTGAACCATGCTAAACCATGCCGTGTCATAGCATGCAGTGGAAAAGTGTCAAAGTAGAACATCCCAATTGAGTGAAGGGAATTCTGGAAACTGTGGTTCCTAATTATTGTGATCCAACATTTGCCTCGATGAAAAGACAACCATTTCAGATTGTCCACTTCTTATCTCCGAGACTGTGTTATGATCTATATGACCTTATTATTTTTATTGTGAGTATTAGGCTTTTCATTATTTTTGATCACTGCTGTTGTGCTATTATATTGTATTTACCCATATATATAATCATATATATAAACAGAGGGGTATAGAAAAGTGTCACTCCATAATACAATTGCAAAATATATAAATATGTATAGTATTTTTATATTACATTAATCAGTATTTATCACACCTTCCTAAGGAAATATGGACCAAAAGACATTGCAATTACTAAATTATATTTAGTTACTTGTGTTCTTATTATTTCAGTTATGTTGCCTTTAATGTAAATCTAGGTCTATGGGGGGCACAGTTGTAAATTCCTAGAGGCCTAGTTACTCAAAGAGTGTATAGATCATTGAAGAAATGGTTCATATTGCATACAGAATACAGAAAATCTCCTCTCAATCTATTGTGACTGACATTTTACTAAGTCAGACAATCAGGATTATGGATGACACTGTCACTTGACTTGGACTGTATGTGCTGCTCAGGGAGGACATCTAACTCTGCAGAGAGACTGGAGAAAATAGAGAGATTTTTTTCATTACAAATCGTTACAAGGCAACTTTACAGAAAATTATGTTTCTACAATATTTAGTAGTAGCTTATAAGTGGTGACTGTCAGTATGTGCACGTATGACAGGATTTTTAGAAAAATTAATACAAGACATAGTCAGCCAGACCATGAACATTATTAATATTATTAATAATTAATAATTATTATATGATGCAGTCACACTTGTAGCAATGTTTAATAGTTCTGTTGTTGATTCAGGGTTAGCATCATCTGGGGTCCTCTGAGGGTCAGCATCATCTCTTCTCAGGTGTTCTGGATCCAGACTGGAGCTTGTGTAAATCCTAGTCACATAGAAACAAATAGAGACATTATTAGCATATAGCTGCTGATCCAACAAAGTAAAATTAATTTGTTTAACCCAAGCTAAAGAATAAAAATGCGCATTTGATCAGATGCAACTACACTCACAATTTAAGAGATACATTATTCGAATGCTTGGCGAAAGAGATGCGTTCTTAATCTAGATTTAAACAGAGAGAGTGTGTCTGAACCCCGAACATTATCAGGAAGGCTATTCCAGAGTTTGGGAGCCAAATGTGAAAAAGCTCTACCTCCTTTAGTGGACTTTGCTATCCTAGGAACTACCAAAAGTCCAGCGTTTGTGACCTTAGGGAGCGTGATGGACTGTAACGTGGTAGAAGACTAGTTAGGTAGCTAAACCATTTAGAGCCTTATAGGTAAGTAATGATAATTTGTAACTGATACAGAACTTAATAGTTAGCCAGTGCAGAGACTGTAAAATTGGGGTAATATGATCATATTTTCTTGACCTGGTAAGGACTCTAGCTGCTGCATTTTGGACGACCTGTAGCTTGATTATTGAAGAAGCAGGACAACCACCTAGAAGTGCATTACAATAGTCCAGTCTAGAGGTCATGAATGCATGAACTAGCTTTTCTGCATCAGAAACAGATAACATGTGTCGTAGCTTGGCAATGTTTCTAAGATGGAAGAATGCAGTTTTTGTAACATTGGAAATATGATTTTCAAAAGACAAATTGCTGTCTAATGTAACACCCAGATTTTTGACTGTAGAGGAAGTAACAGTGCATCCGTCTAGTTGCAGATTGTACAAGATTCTGTGTGGTGTTTTTTGGTCCAATAATTAATATCTCTGTCTTATCCGAATTTAATTGGACAAAATTATTGGTCATCCAATCTTTTAAATTTTTAACACACTCTGTTAGCTTAGATAATTGGGAAGTTTCATCTGGTCTTGTTGAGATATATAGCTGAGTATCATCAGCATTACAGTGGAAGCTAATCCCGTATTTTCTAATAATATTACCAAGGGGCAACATGTATATTGAAAATAGAAGGGGACCTAGGACGGATCCTTGTGGCACTCCATATTTTACTGGTGATAAATGAGATGACTCCCCATTTAAGTAAAAAAAAAGGTAGCGATCGGACAGGTAGGATCTAAACCATCTTAGAGCCTGCCCTTGAATACCTGTATAGTTTTGTAATCGATCTATGAGTATGTCATGATCTATGGTGTCGAACGCAGCACTAAGATCAAGTAAAACTAGAAATGAGATTCAGCCTTGATCTGACGCAAGGAGCAGGTCATTTGTAATTTTAACAAGTGCAGTTTCTGTGCTATGGTGGGGCCTGAAACCTGACTGAAATTCTTCATACAGATGATGTTTGTGCAGGAAGGTGCTCAATTGAGCAGACACAACTTTTTCTCAAATTTTAGACATAAATGGAAGATTTGAAATAGGCCTATAATTTGCCAGTTCACTAGGATCTAGTTTTGGTTTCTTAATAAGAGACTAAATAACCGCCAGCTTAAATGGTTTTGGGACGTGACCTAAAGATAACAAGTTAATAATATTGAGAAGCGGTTCTTCGGCTACAGGTAACAACTCTTTTAGTAATTTAGTGGGTACAGGATCTAATAAACATGTTGTTGGTTTAGATACAGTGATAAGTTTATTTAGCTCTTCCTGTCCTATAGTTGTAAAGCACTGCAGTTTATCTTTGGGTGCGATGGATGAAACTGAAGTGTTAGACGCTGTAGAATCTACATTTGCTATTGTGTTTCTAATGTTATCTATTTTATCAGTGAAGAAATTCATAAAGTCATTACTATTAAACGCTGATGGAATATTTGTATCAGGTGGCGTCTGGTAATTTGTTAATTTAGCCACTGTGCTAAATAAAAACGTTGGATTGTTTTGGTTATTTTCTATGAGTTTGTGTATGTGCTCTGCCCTAGCAGTTTTTAGAGCCTGTCTATAGCTGGACATACTGTGTTTCCATGCAATTCTAAAAACTTCCAAGTTAGTTTTTCTCCATTTGCATTCAAGACTATGAGGTACTTTCTTGAGAGAGTGAGTATTACTGTTATACCATGGCACAGTACGTTTTTCTCTAACCTTTTTCAATTTGATGGGGGCAACAGCTTCTAATGTATTAGAGAAAATAGTGCCCATGTTGTCAGTCATTTCGTCTAATTCATGTGTATTTTTGGGTACAAATAGCAGTTGAGATAGATCAGGCAGGTTATTTGCGAATCTGTCTTTGGTGACTGGAACAATAGTTCTGCCCAGACGGTAACGCTGAGACATATAGTTAATATCAGTAATATGCAGCATGCACGATACAAGGAAATGGTCTGTAACATCATCACTTTGAGGTACAATATCTATATCAGTAAGATCGATTCCATGCGATATAATTAAATCTAGTGTATGATTAAAACGATGAGTGGGCCCGGTGACATTTTGCTTGACTCCAAAAGAGTTTATTAGGTCAGTAAACGCAAGTCCTAATGCATCATTTGTATTATCAACGTGAATATTAAAATCTCCCATGATTAGCGCTTTATCAACTGTAACCAGAAGGTCTGAGAGGAAATCTGCAAATTCTATAAGGAATTCAGTATACGGCCCTGGTGGTCTATACACAGTAGCCAGAGCAAGAGATACATTAGATTTATTTTGCATGTCTGACAGTGTAACATTAAGCAGAAGTATTTCAAATGAGTTAAACCTGTATCCTGTTTTCTGAGTAAAATGCTTAACAAATACATTATTAACCATTCTATATATTAGCCAAGAGAAAACAGTGGAAAAAAACTATTTTATATAAAATATTAATAAAACTACTATGTAAAACTACTTTTTTTAATATCCTTTTTTAAATGTCACGTCATCAAGTAAACAACCTAATTTCTGTAGTTTATTTTTGTGATGTAAGTTCAAAATGAAATGAATAAGTTGTATATTGTGGCGAGTGGGGCGGGGCCGAGAGCCGTGGGGACGGAGCGAGGCTGGTGGAGTGATTGAGAAATGAGCGACATCTGCTCGACCCACCGGTCTCGAGTCCCACGGAGGAGATGGAAGGATATAAAACAGGAGCGACGACAGTGACGGACGAGAGAGGACCAGGCCTGGGCTTTAGAATGTAACAATAAAAATTCCATAATCATCGGCAAGAAGGAGGCGGGAACCGGCGGACAATCAAATCACACTCTGTCGCTGATGAGGGTTTCACATGTGATAAATACAGGGAAATAGTTAGGCTGACAGGGAAGATTTCAGAATTAGAGACACGCAATCCAAACTTTAATTGAGGACAGTAAGAATGTTAGGGCTCTAGATACGGCTTTGGATGCGTCTAGCTCAGGGATTCCTGTACATTGTTCGGTTCTGGAAACAGAGCCCCTGCAGCAGGGCAACTGGGTGACGGTGAGGCAGCGTAGTCGTGGGTCAAAACACCGCTCTTCTGTTCCGATCAAAACATTAAACAGGTTCTCCCCACTCAGTGATGCACCCACTGAGAAACCTGATGAAAGTGCTCTAGTTATTGGTGATTCTATTGTACGGAACGTGAATATAGAGACACCAGCCACCATAGTCAAATGTTTACCGGGAGCCAGAGCGCCTGACATCTTGGCAAATTTAAAAGTGCTGGCTAATGCTAAACGTAAATACAGTAAGATTGTTATTCATGCCGGCGCTAATGATGTTCGACTTCGCCAGTCGGAGATCACTAAAAATAACATTAAAGAGGTGTGTGAACTTGCAAGCACGATGTCAGACACTGTAATATGCTCTGGTCCCCTCCCTGCTTACCGTGGTGATGAGATGCATAGCAGATTGTCATCACTCAATGGCTGGATGTCTAAGTGGTGCCCACAGAATAACATAGGTTTCATAGACAATTGGACGAGCTTTTGGGGCAGACCTGACCTGTTTAAAAGAGATGGTCTTCATCCCTCCTGGGGTGGCACCACTCTTCTCTCTAGAAATATGGCAAATAGTCTTAGTGTTTATACTTGACTAACTGGGGACCAGGTCAGGAAGCAGACAGACTGGCTAAACCGACCGTCTGCTAGCTGCCTCCCGTCACAGAGGTCAGTTAATTCTCAGCACATAGAGACTCTTTCACCTAGATATCACACTATAGAGACTGTGTCTGTTCCCCGAACTAGAAAAAACTAAAAACGTCCAAACCAAGTTAAGATTAACAATTTAATTGAGGTTCAACAAATAAAAAACAGAAGCAATATGGATAAACAAATGATAAAGCTTGGCTTATTGAATATCAGATCCCTTTCTACGAAAACACTTTTTGTAAATAATATGATCACTGATCATAATATAGATGTACTCTGTTTGACAGAAACCTGGCTAAAACCTGATGATTACATTATTTTAAATGAGTCCACCCCCCAAGATTACTGTTATAAACATGAGCCGCGTCTAAAAGGCAAAGGTGGAGGTGTTGCTTCAATTTATAACAACGTTTTCAGGATTTCTCAGAGGGCAGGCTACAAGTATAACTCGTTTGAAGTAATGGTACTTCATATAACATTATCCAAAGAAACAAATGTTAATGATAAATCCCCTGTTATGTTTGTACTGGCTACTGTATACAGGCCACCAGGGCACCATACAGACTTTATTAAAGAGTTTGGTGATTTTACATCCGAGTTAGTTCTGGCTACAGATAAAGTTTTAATAGTTGGTGATTTTAATATCCATGTTGATAATGAAAACGATGCATTGGGATCAGCATTTATAGACATTCTGAACTCTATTGGTGTTAGACAACACGTTTCTGGACCTACTCATAGTCGAAATCATACTCTAGATTTAATACTGTCACATGGAATTGATGTTGATGGTGTTGAAATTATTCAGCTAAGTGATGATATCTCAGATCATTATTTAGTTCTTTGCAAAATTCATATAGCCAAAATTGTAAATTCTACTTCTTGTTACAAGTATGGAAGAACCATCACTTCTAACACAAAAGACTGCTTTTTAAGTTATCTTCCTGATGTATCCAAATTCCTTAGCATATCCAAAACCTCAGAACAACTTGATGATGTAACAGAAACTATGGACTCTCTCTTTTCTAGCACTTTAAATAAAGTTGCTCCTTTACGCTTAAGGAAGGTTAAGGAAAACAGTTTGACACCATGGTATAATGAGCATACTCGCACCCTAAAGAGAGCAGCCCGAAAAATGGAGCGCAGCTGGAGGAAAACAAAACTAGAGGTATTTTGTATTGCTTGGCGGGAAAGTAACATATCCTACAGAAAAGCATTAAAAACTGCTAGATCCGATTACTTTTCTTCTCTTTTAGAAGAAAACAAACATAACCCCAGGTATTTATTCAATACAGTGGCTAAATTAACGAAAAATAAAGCCTCAACAAGTGTTGACATTTCCCACCACACAGCAGTAATGACTTTATGAACTACTTTACTTCTAAAATCGATACTATTAGAGATAAAATTGCAACCATTCAGCCGTCAGCTACAGTATCACATCAGACAGTGCACTATAGACCCCCCGAGGAACAGTTCCACTCATTCTCTACCATAGGAGAGGAAGAATTGTATAAACTTGTTAAATCATCTAAACCAACAACATGTATGTTAGACCCTATACCATCTAAGCTCCTAAAAGAGGTGCTTCCAGAAGTCATAGATCCTCTTCTGACTATTATTAATTCCTCATTGTCATTAGGATATGTCCCCAAAACCTTCAAACTGGCTGTTATTAAGCCTCTCATCAAAAAACCACAACTTGACCCCAAAGAACTAATTAATTATAGACCAATCTCGAATCTCCCTTTTCTGTCCAAGATACTAGAAAAGGTGGTATCCACACAATTATATTCCTTCTTAGAGAAAAATGGTATATGTGAGGATTTCCAGTCAGGATTTAGACCATATCATAGTACTGAGACTGCTCTCCTTAGAGTTACAAATGATCTGCTCCTATCATCTGATCGTGGGTGTATCTCTCTATTAGTTTTATTGGATCTTAGTGCTGCGTTTGACACAATTGACCACAACATTCTTTTGCATAGACTTGAACACTTTGTTGGCATCAGTGGAAGTGCATTAGCATGGTTTAAATCGTACTTATATGACCGCCATCAGTTCGTAGCAGTGAATGAAGATGTATCCTATCGATCACAAGTGCAGTATGGAGTACCTCAAGGCTCAGTACTAGGGCCGCTACTCTTCACGCTTTATATGTTACCCTTGGGAGATATCATCAGGAAACATGGTGTTAGCTTTCACTGTTATGCTGATGATACTCAGCTCTATATTTCTTTGCAGCCCGGTGAAACACACCAATTTGAAAAACTAATGGATTGCATAGTCGATATAAAAAACTGGATGACGAGTAATTTCTTACTGCTAAATTCTGAAAAAACAGAGGTGTTAATTATAGGACCTAAAAACTCTGCTTGTAATAACCTAGAACACTGTCTAAGACTTGATGGTTGCTCTGTCAATTCTTCGTCATCAGTTAGGAACCTAGGTGTGCTATTTGATCGCAATCTTTCCTTAGAAAGCCACGTTTCTAGCATTTGTAAAACTGCATTTTTCCATCTCAAAAATATATCTAAATTACGGCCTATGCTCTCAATGTCAAATGCAGAAATGTTAATCCATGCATTTATGACCTCAATGTTAGATTATTGTAATGCTTTATTGGGTGGTTGTTCTGCACGCTTAGTAAACAAACTACAGCTAGTCCAAAATGCAGCAGCAAGAGTTCTTACTAGAACCAGGAAGTATGACCATATTAGCCCGGTCCTGTCAACACTGCACTGGCTCCCTATCAAGCATCGCATAGATTTTAAAATATTGCTTATTACTTATAAAGCCCTGAATGGTTTAGCACCTCAGTATTTGAATGAGCTCCTTTTACATTATAATCCTCTACGTCCGCTACGTTCTCAAAACTCAGGCAATTTGATAATACCTAGAATATCAAAATCAACTGCAGGCGGCAGATCCTTTTCCTATTTGGCGCCCAAACTCTGGAATAACCTACCTAACATTGTTCGGGAGGCAGACACACTCTTGCAGTTTAAATCTAGATTAAAGACCCACCTCTTTAACCTGGCATACACATAACATACTAATATGCTTTTATTATCCAAATCCGTTAAAGGATTTTTAGGCTGCATTAATTAGGTAAACCGGAACCGGAAACACTTCCCATAACACCCAATGTACTTGCTACATCATTAGAAGAATGGCATCTACGCTAATATTTGTCTGTTTCTCTCTTGTTCCGAGGTCACCGTGGCCACCAGATCCAGTCTGTGTCCAGATCAGAGGGTCACTGCAGTCACCCGGATCCAGTACGTATCCAGACCAGATGCTGGATCAGCACCTAGAAAGGACCTCTACATCCCTGAAAGACAGTGGAGACCAGGACAACTAGAGCCCCAGATACAGATCCCCTGTAAAGACCTTGTCTCAGAGGAGCACCAGGACAAGACCACAGGAAACAGATGATTCTTCTGCACAATCTGACTTTGCTGCAGCCTGGAATTGAACTACTGGTTTTGTCTGGTCAGAGGAGAACTGGCCCCCCAACTGAGCCTGGTTTCTCCCAAGGTTTTTTTCTCCATTCTGTCACCGATGGAGTTTCGGTTCCTTGCCGCTGTCGCCTCTGGCTTGCTTAGTTGGGGACACTTCATCTACAGCGATATCGTTGACTTGATTGCAAATAAATGCACAGACACTATTTAACTGAACAGAGATGACATAACTGAATCCAATGATGAACTGCCTTTAACTATCATTTTTGCATTATTGACACTGTTTTCCTAATGAATGTTGTTCAGTTGCTTTGACGCAATGTATTTTGTTTAAAGCGCTATATAAATAAAGGTGACATTGACATTGACATTGACATTTTAATAATCAAAATAAACACAAAACACAAACTAAAGCCCAGGCCTGGTCCTCTCTCGTCCTTCACTGTCATGGCAGAACAACAGTTTAATGAGAATCAAACAGGAAAGAAATTGAGAGATATAGATAAGGGCGCTCAGAAGAGAGAAAGATGGCAAATTTACTATCACAGACGCTGTTTTAGAAACACCCTCGCACTATTTATTTATTTATTTTTTTTTATAGAAATGTGATTTGTAACAAAGTATTTAAAATGCTGATGTCCGTTGAAAAACCTCATCACAGTCTTGTGAAAAGAGTCCAATAAAGGAACCAGTCAATGATTTTTACCTGATTTCAGATCAGTTTAATACATTTCCACACATTTTTAACAAGAAATTTGCATAATTAAGAGGAAGAGTAGTAGCTAATAATTCTCTTATTGAGTTTTTTAGACAACACATTCGTAGAATAAACAAAACAGCCCACATGAATAAGATTCAAGAATTATATTCGTCAAATAGACAATTATATCGAGCATATATAACCAGCAGTGAACAAAAGAACACATAGGGCTTTATACGTTTTAATACCATATTATAAAACGTTTGCAGTTGGCTTGTAAAAGCTGTTTTTTTTACACACGATTGGCCTGCATTGTTGCATTTACAAAGTTTTGACCTGCAGGCATCACCACAACATTTTATTTCTAGTGCTTCGAAAGTGAATACATTTTTGAAGTCTTTGCCAAATCTACATTTAAGATGTTTAATCCACATGTAGGTGCATGCTTTATGTTAACTCATGTTCATGCTGGCATGAAATTGAGTTGTTTGCTGTTTTACAATGGTAATAGTTTTGGGCACTTTTGTGTTTGTTTGCACACTGTCGTGAAACGCGCCGATTTTGCAGGAGAGTAATTGGTTGTTCGCTGTTGATATATTTAATCGAAATTTGACTAATGGTGAGTTTTGTTTGAAGGATTACATATAAGACTCTGTTAGCTTTGTTAAACATGAAAGACAAGTAAGTTAGTGTTTGTGTAGAGCGGTTTCTCTGGAAACTGTCGTTTATTTTAGACCTGCACTGCACGCTGTGCTCCTGAGAAACAGTGGATCTCATCAGCTTTAAACAAATAATGTAAATGAAGCCTTTACATTTATTTTATTCATACTTTTATAAAAAGCACCAACTGATCAGGAAGGAATTCATATTCGCCTTATTCACCTCGAACGTTCCACCGAGCCTGAGGGGTACACTTACCACTTCCGGGAGTTCTCACTCACAGCGCGAATTCTGAATTCTGTCAGTGCAATGGCGCCTCACTGCTGTGTTCCCAAATGCACTTCATCACACAGGAAAAAATCGAATAGAGGACAAACATTTCACCGTTTCCCAAAATATCAGGGACTACGTCGACAATGGATAATAAACATCAGAAGGGATCCTGGTCGTAATTTTAAGGTAAGTTTATGTCTGGTGCTGTGAGGCTAAGCCATCTCCATACGTTAGCTTGTATCGCTAGCTAGGCTAGGACAGAACTAACAAGTTTTAGTAGATAGATTAAGGCAGAGAGCCAGGTTGTTGAAATATACAGCATAGTCAAAAATTTGTAGTATGTTATTTAAATCTACCACCACAGATTCACTAGTATAAGCATATTCTGAGTGACCTTGTTTGTATTAGCTTCTAGTCACAAGCTAACCTAGGGAACACATCACATCAGTTTTCATTGCTAGGAGGATGTACAGGAGTCAGATTGATTCTGATCAATAAAATTACATGTACAAATGTTTATATGATTGCATTTTATTTGCTGATGCAGATAAACACATACACAAAAGTGTGCTTGGAGCATTTCCTCCCAGACTGCCTTGTGAAAAGCAAGACTGGCATCACCAAGTGGAAACAGGGAGCTGTGCCAACTGTATTTGCATGGAGTTCTGTCAGATCAGAGAGGAGGAGTGTTGTTAGAACTGCAAGGTACTATTTAACATTAGATGAATTAAGTTACTAGTTTGTAATGCATTTTAACTGTGTGTATTGACAGTATTTCTCTGTTGATGATTTCCAGTAATGTTTCCATGGATCTGGATGATCGACATGGTGGGAATGTGTTGAGGTACGTAAAAGATGTAAATTGTTACATGAGTTGAACATGAGTATCATTGTAAAACACCTAATGTGTCCATCAATATGTTATCTTATACTTCCAGTGAAGAGACACCCCCTCCGCACCCAGACCATGAATATGCTGCACTGCCTCCCTCACTTCAAGATCAACTTGAGGAAGCCCGCAAGACCATCGGTGATCAAGAACTTTTAATTTTAGAGCTTCAACAAAAACAGTTTTTGATTTCAAATTTTCAAGGTGATGATAAACAGATATCATTTTATACAGGGTTCCCAGATTATGATACATTTAAAGCTGTGTTTATGGCCCTGCAACCTACTGCAGAAAATATGGTGGGATGGAGTCAGGCTCAGCGACTTAAACATTCAAGTGGGGAGGTACTTCGTCAAGGCTTTAGCGCCTGTAAATTGTCCACTATGGACCAGTTTTTTCTTTTTCTTTGTAGGTTGAGGCAGGGATTTCCTGAGCACGATCTTGCAACCCGTTTCCATGTATCACAGTCAACAGTAAGCAGGATCTGTGTGACCTGGGTCAATTATTTGTATTTTATGTTGGGATCACTTCCAATGTGGCCTTCAAGGAAAACTGTGGATGAACTTATGCCAGATTGTTTTAAATGCACGTTTCCGGCTACTAGAGTTATATTGGATTGCACTGAAATTCATGTACAGAAACCTAGCTCCAAGGTCCTTAACTCAGCGATTTATTCACACTACAAAGGTAACACCACATTTAAGGGCCTAATAGGCATTGCCACCTCAGGTGAAGGGACTTTTGTCAGTGATTTATATACAGGTTCAATATCTGACAAAGAAATAACCAAAAAATCAGGTATCCTTTCTGTTCTCAAAGAAGGAGATATGGTAATGGCCGATAAAGGCTTTCTCATCGAGGACCTTCTCTCTGAAAGACAGGTCCCCCTTGTAATGCCTCCTTTTTTAGGCCCAAGTGGACACTTCACTGCAGATGAAGTACGAAAGACTCAAGCGATAGCAAGACTGCGAATTCATGTAGAGCACGCAATTAGGCGGATTAAAGAGTACCATATTTTTGATAAAGTCTTACCCATGACACTGGTGGGCTCCGTTAACCAACTGTGGGCCGTCTGTGCCCTTTTAACTAACTTTCAAGGTCCTCTCTTTTAAAATTGTAATGTTAATGTAAATATCTACCACTGTTATGTAAATCTCTAAAACTGAAATCTTAACCATCATTATTCTTCTTCTTTATGAATCATCACAAAGCCTTAACCAATATTCTATCTCTTTATGAATCTGTACAAAGCCTTAACCATTATTATTATTGTTCTTTATGAATCTGTGCAAAGCCTTAACCATTATTCTTCTTTTTTATGAATCTGTACAAATCCTTAACCATTATTGTTCATCTTTATGAATCTATACAAAGCCTTAACCGTCATTATTGTTCTTCTTTATGAATCTATACAAATATGTGAACTTGTATTGTTACCATAGCACCTTATCATGGTCAGTGTATCACAGGATCAGTCCCTGTCAGACCTTATAATCACTTCTCATGCTCTTCACTTTTACATACCTGTGAGTGATTGTTTTACATGTATGTGTGTGTATGTATAAGCTACTGGATGTGTATCTATCTAAAGAATAAAGTACAATTGTATTACACATGGATGATGTCCTTCTTAACTTTATAATTTAATATACCAGAACAGGTTGGAATATCAGAAAACATCAAACAAACATTGATAGGCACACTGCTCTAGGTTTGTAAAGGTAACTTTGTACATAGAAGTTGGTACAAGGGAATAATGTAAAATGGCCTGCCTGTATACTGTAAGCATGGAAAAGGAACCAGGACATCAGAAAACAGGCCATTCAAAAAACATTGATAGCCACAATGGTCTAGGTTTGTAAAGGTAACCATGTACATAGAAGTATGAAAAAGGAACCGGAACAGGTCAGAACATTAGAAATTACATTAGGAACAAACCATTTAAAAACATTAACAAAAGAGAACTATATATATATATATATATATAAATAGATTATCAGTGATGTATTACATGATTCTGTTACACAAAGATGGCAGAAAGTGAGAGAAAAAGAATCTGTCCAATTTACATTTCATGTTCTCCCACTCCTTTGGTTGGAAGTGCACCCGCTCCAAGTGATGGTCATCACTGCACTTCACAAAAAAGTCACACCACTTCAACCCAGTGATGCCCATCTGCCCCATCACTTGAAAATAGTACTCGTGTGTGGTCTTCAGGCTAAGGCTACCATCAGCCTTGCAATGCAAGTACTTGCAATCCCTCACGCTCTCTTTGTTGGGGCACTTGATCTCCAGGAGGCCATGCGTTGGTGAGGCACTGGGGTCAATCACTTTTCGGTCAGGTGAGGCACCTAGGTGTGGGGCGTGGTGGTTGATGACGAACCCACAGGGGAAGATCTCATAGCCAGTGAGGTCTTGATATTCGGCAGCAGCAACAGGCTCCAGTTCCAAACCTCTCTTCATTACCTTAGTCTGCACTATTTTCTTTTTTAAATTGGCAGCTAATATGTTGTAGTCTGCCACCCTTGAACATATCCTCTTGAAGGAAGAGGAGGTAAGACGGTTGGCTCGAACTGTATGCCAGGTCTTGCTATGGCTCTGTTCCCTTGTCTCGATCTCCAGTTGTATTGCAACAGCCTGAGTGACCACCAGGCCACCATAGTAGCATGACTCAGTTTCATCCAGGACAGTGTAAAATGAGCATGGCTGTGATGGTAAGGGAAACAGGGGATCATCATTAGCCCTGGAAGACTGTGTTGCGTGATAAGTAAGCACAGATCCCTTAGGAAGGTCTCCAAAGTCGGTAGAGACAAGAGCAGCAGGCTGTTTTCTGTTATCTTCCAGCAGCTTGAACATCTGACTCTTGCTTTTTATTTGACTCAGGTTTCGGTGTAAGCTCTCTGCAAAGGCATTTGATGGAAGCGGGAGTGGCACAGGACAGTACAGGTTTGACATCACCCCTTCAGACGAGTGTTGCCTCTTTGGCGGAGGTGCGTTGGTCACCGGAGGTTTTAGCTTTGAGACACTCACAGAGCTCACCGTTCTTGGACTGACACCCAGGGCCCTCGATGGAACGTGTCAGGCTTGAGGCAGTGATGTCTTACTCGTTGTTGGGGGGACAGATGTGTAGCCCATCTTGGCAAAGTGAGCGAGAGTGTAGAGCAGCCCGATGAGATGGTTGCACTGTCCCAAGCCAGCTTTGCAGTTGCACTGTGTCTCCCTTATAAATGGCTGCTCAAGTGACAGCTCCACCTGAAAAGATAATCAAACTTTAGACACTTGACACTTCAGAGTTGCTATTAACAAATATATGGCATATATATACACATATACACACACACATATATGTGTGTGTGTGTGTGTGTGTGTGTGTGTATGTGTGTGCATGTATACATACACACACACACACACTGAGTGTGCAGTGAATTAGGTACATCTGGCATTTAAATGATCTGCCATGAAAATATTACAGCTACATGCTGGTACTGGTAGGTTGTTTACAGCTGTGATACTTGCGAACACAACTTGAAAGATACATAATATCTTGGACACTCATTGTACAAAAAAGTCAGGGTTGTGGAAAAGCTCATATTAAGATTGAACAGTATGGATTCCATATTATGTTAATTTTAAACAGATTTGTAAGCTAATTACATTTTTAAGAACCTTCCTCAACCCTGGATACACTGCTCCAAGAACTGAGCAACTCTTATCTTAATATGAATGTTAATACTTACCTTACCACTTACCTGATAGTTATACTATCATTACACTATCATTATCAACAAGTAATAGCAACATGCACCTAGCCCTGTCTGGCTTTGCTAATTTGAAATAAGATAATATTTGAGAGTAGATATTAATGAGGCGTATGTGATATTACATCAACTACAGATAACATGTTAATGAGATAAAATCAACATGTTATTTTCAGTAAGACAGGGAAGGGTACATTGTTGATATAAACTCATAATGAACATTTAGCAAGCTGGTTTAACTGTGGCACTGCTCTGCGAACTGAGCAGTTTGTACCACTTAGCACCTGTATGTTGTAAGGTGCCTCATTTTTCCGCACCGAGGGAAAAGACCTTGCCCTCACAAATATGTGTGATGGGCTCCTATTAACTGTCGATTAAAGACATGTTAAGTGTTAAATAAAATCTAACATAGACATGTTAAGTGTTAAATAAAATCTAACATAGTACACATAGTCAACAACTCAATATCACAGCTAAACTTACCCCTAACGTTAGCTGCTACAAGCTAGCAGAAACTGAGGTAAATTAGCGTCCATTCATACCTTCAATGTCGTGGATAAAACCTTCGATCCAGTTACTGTATCCCTTAATTAACACAGCCCGGGGGATGTTGCAGTCGGTACTGGCCCATTGCTCCACATTTTGTATAGTTAATTCGGGCAGACAGGAAAGATTGGTGGTCCACACTGGAGTTTCCATTGCTGGTGCTGCGTCGGAATCAAACTTCCGGGTTTGTGTACCCCTTAACGGTGTTCGAGTTTTCAAAATGGCCGCCAGGTGAATAAAACGAATTGAATGACTTCACAAGTTGTATTGGTCCTTTTATGATGTTTTTTAAATCTACTGAAGATAGTAACGTTATTAGACCACTGGTTTTCCCCCGTTATGATATACAAAGTTGCTGAAATGGGCATTGATATCAAAGGTTGAACGGATTCAGTGCCTGCCTGGCTACTTGTTACATTTGCTTAATAATTTGCATATTCCACCCCACTTTTCTTAAGCTTTTCACCATGTCATAATTTCCCCATTTGATAAACATGTACAGTAACACCACCACACTTGCAAAACTTTGGCCAAACAGTCAAATTTGGATTATCTTCCTCCTCTCTTTCATTTTTGCATCTTTGTTTTTGAACAATTTCTCACACTAGACTTTAATGGACACATTTTTGGATATTTTGAGTAAAACAAAGTTGTCACCTTGGTTATTACAGTTTACTAAAACTTAAACCATATTATAAAAAAGATGTTACTTGAGATACAATGTAACAAAATAATTTATGTTTTATCTATGCCGAAGCAACATTTCTCATTCTTAGTTTAACTTGATGTACTAAAGTAATTAAAACTAAAATTGAAATAAATATTAATTTAAAATAAAAAAAATAATAACTTGAAATGAAATGAAAATGATAACATGGAATGATTTTTGTGTCTGGATTCAGTCACTACATCATATTATTTTCCCATATGCACATGCGTGTTATTTAGTGTATTTACCGTTATTAAAAAATGTGAAAATATATTGTATTTGATTGTGTTGTTTATGGAAACAATGTAATATTGTTTTGTTGTCAGACACTGAATGAAAATCAGACTAAAAAACTAAGAAAGTAACTTAGAAAGATCAGCAATCTTACACCTGTCATGGAAGATTCATTTCTATATTAAGAAAAGAACACAATATTTTAAGGGCGAAACTGAAAAACAAAAGGGAAGTTAGTCAATGGGTAATTTTTGCTATACGTGTTCATTCAGATGTTCAGTGTTTTAATGCAGTCTAAAAAACGTTATGGCTCAAAGAAAAAAAATACAGTTTGCATCAATCGGTTTGATTTAAGACAACCACTAATGAAATTATGTTCAACCAACAAACTATTGAGTTAGAGGAACATAATAATTCGTAGCAAAAACTATTTTTTTTTAAGCTAATTATTCAAAGAAGTAAAGGAAACTTTCAACTAATTTATTTCTGGCCCTGGAAGCAATTCATTTTATTTATTTCAGTAAAAGTGTTTTTGTAGCATCAATTACATACTATTATAGTTTTTGTGTCTGTGTTGTATTTTAAATTAAAATTAAATTATTTTTTACATTTTTAAGTTTTAGTAATTTTGTTGTGTTTTGCCATTTTTAGTAGTTTTTGTTTCTCATACATAAAACTGAAACTAAAACTGAAAAAAAATAAATAAATAAATTTTAATTGGTTTATTTTAAGGAAGCTTTTTTTTATTGCATTAAAGGGGTTATATGATGTTGCTAAAAAAAATAACATTATTTTATGTATTTGGTGTATAGCAATGCATTTTTGCAGTTTAAGGTTCAAAAAACATTATTTTCCGCATAATAAAAATTATTGTTTCTCCTCTATGCGCAGCCTTTCTGAAACACATTGATTTTTACAAAGCTCATCATTCTGAAAAGTGAGGTGTGCTCTGATTGGCCAGCTATCCAGTGCATTGTGATCGGCCAAAAACCTTATGTGTATTTGTTGCCCTTCCCATACTGTGGTGCTGTTTGTCCCGGCGCGAACTAGGCATGTGTTGCATCCATTAGGGACATAATTACTGATTATAATTACTTATTCTGTCTTTTTACACATTGCATTGCATATTTTGCTGCATAAACATAAAACCATGACTGCATTTGTGTTTGGTGAAACGACAAACAACAAGCGCTAGTCTACACTGCTCAAAACTCATGTTTCCATCATCAGTGGCAAATTCTTTAAATGTGAAAACTTACTTACAGGCTGTGAGTCAGAAACACCAGACTGTCCTTGCAAAGTTGGAACTGCCCCACTTTATAAAAACAGACAACGGCATTGTAGGCATTGTCTTCATCCTCCATAAAATGCACTGCACACATCTGAATATTTCAGTTGAACTGTTCTGGAACAGTGTTGAAATACATCTTAACCACTGATTTCTAGTTGTGACTCTTTTGGAAGGCCAAACAAAGCTTCACTTTCACAACAAAACACAATGTCTCCACAACATGGCAGCAGCAACAATACTACAACGAGAATTAAAGTTATGCCTTCTTTCTTTCTGTGAACATTTGGGGCTGCATTACGCAGATCTTCCCACAACGTGACGTAGATGTGGGGGTGTGTTTAAACAAGGCATTTTAACAGGGCGTAGTTAAAGAATATGTCTTTGGGTTTGAGACTTTAGTCTTTGCAACTTTACAGATCTTCTTTATGCACCAAGTGCTTGTAACACTCCAAAGAGAAAGGAAAAATTTAAATTGCATCGTATGACCTCTTTAATGTGTACGTGAGTGTAAATGTCAGCAGCATCATATACGTCTAAAGGATGGAACGTTTTCAGGTAAAAGAAGAGCATATTGATGTAGTTCAGTCTGCTATTTTATTCAAACCATTACTCCTAACCAGACTCTTCCATAATTAGTTAGTTTATATGTAGAGTTATACTTCAACTAATTGTAATGGTACAATGAAAAAACACACCAACAAAACTAAAATGTTTTTAAATGTGAAACATTACACTAACAGTAACACACTCTCTCTCTCTCTCTCTCTCTCTCTCTCTGTGTCTTTGTCTCTCACTCCCTCACAAACAGTTTCCTATTAAACTATACATACATTGTATTAATAATTATATGAAAGCTTATTTTCATATAAAGAAAGAACAGAAACTTAGACAGAAAGAGAGCATCTGGTGCTTTTACTACCATTTATGGCTGTGGTAATCTGATGGTACTCAGATGGTTTGTATCAGTGGTTCTAAGACATCTGTGTTGATTGCTTATGAGATATTTGGGTCAGACAGCATTGCTTTTTTGATAATATCATTTGTGAACTGCAAAAAAAAAAAAGATGATTGGAGTAAAAAATACCTTGAAATAACCGTAAGACAATTTTGGTCTCTTTACTTCAAAATGTAATGCTTAATTCAGTGTGTTATTACCCATTTCTTTGTAACTAGGCTATTTGGATAATTCTGGAGCAGTTTAATAAAAAATAATTCTAATGTCAATTAGATTGCACTATGTTTTGCAATATTGTGTGTACTAACCTGACAGAATGATGAATGATGGATGATATTGATGCTCTGAAGCTTCTGTAACCAAGTTATGTCTCACTAAGGGCACTTCAAGGGTATGAAGGTATCCTACAGAATGAGCCAAGAAGAACTAGGAATTGAATTTAAGTCAATCAATAAAAACACAGCTCATGAACTTGCAGATGTGTTTAGGTTAAGCGAGCAAAGACCATCCAGTTAGATCATGTTTCCCATCATGGGGCTGATCAGTGTTGTCGGGAATGAGGTGAAGGGTGTGGGTGGAGGTTTCAATGCCAGTAGATGCTGATGATGAAAGCATTAGGTTTAAAAAGACTATTGAGATGATATGACCAAAGAACACTGGCATGAAAGCAGAAGATGGGAAGATTTATGAATGTTGACTAGGTCCAAGGGGACATAATAGTACCATTTCATAGAAGTATTCATGTTTAAATGCAATCCTGTAAAAACAGTGACGTATTATTTAATGCGTTTTACTTCTAGGTTTTCTATAATAATATAATATAATACAATATAAACTTGTTTAAGTAAGCGAGAAAACATTTAAACATTTAAGATATATAGTCTGCTTTTCTTATTCTAGAAAGTAGTTAATTAAAACTTACAACTGACAGAAACAGTCAGCTCTTCTGCCTTGCTTTAAACCTAGTGAAAAAGCTATATATGGTTTTAGGACTTTAATTATTTTTTATGAGACCGGGCTAATTTAAACCTCTCGAGTCGATTGACGCGTAAACGCACAAATAAGATCAAAACACAAACTAATGCCCAGTCCTGGTCCTCTGTCGTCCTTCACTGTCATCACTCCTGTTTTATATCCTTCCATCTCCTCCGTGGGACTCGAGACCAGTGGGTCGAGCAGGTGTCGCTCATTTCCAATCACTCCACCGGCCTTGCTCCATCCCCACGGCTCTCGGCCCCGCCCCATTCGCCACATATACATTATTCATTTTTGTAGTGGAATTTATTTTTAAATGAGCCTGAGTACTTTCTGTACATTTTGTATTTTTGTTTTGCATGTTCACGTGTAAAGAGAAGTAATTACAGTAGTCCAGCCCTGCCTCCATATGTTCTGGGGTCTTCATGGTGAATCTCTTGGTGAATGGCAGGCACCTCTTCAGAGACTCAGAGGACAATGCGGTGGACAGTGGAACAAGGCACATGTCAAATACTCTGGAGACCACTCTGTATGATGTACTACTGGCAGACAGAGGAGAAACACCAGAGTCTGGATTGTAGCACCCCATCACTTCTCAGAAGATCCAGCAGCACTGTCAGGACTAGGGATGGGTATCGTTAATTTTCAATTCAATTCAAGTTTATTTGTATAGCACTTTTTACATTACAAATCGTTACAAAGCAACTTTATAGAAAATTATGTTTCTACAATATTTAGTAGTAGCTAGTAGTTTGTGCACGTTTGACAGGATTTTAGAAAAATAAAAATAATCATAATAATACAAGACGTAGTGAGCTAGATGATGAACTATCAATATTATCAATTAATAGTAATTATAGGATGCAGTCACACATGTAGCAATAATTGTTAGTTCTGTTTGTTGATTCAAGGTTAGCATCATCTGGGGTCCTCTGAGGATCAGCATCATCTCTTCTCAGGTGTTCTGGATCCAGACTGGAGCTTGTGTAAATCCTAGTTACCACGGGATGTAAATCCCGTGGCAAAACATAGAAACAAAATAGAGACATCATTAGCATAGCTGCTGATCCAACAAAGTAAAATTAGTTTAACCCAAGCTAAAGAATAAAAATGCAGATGCAACTACACTCACAATTTAAGAGATACATTATTCGAATGCTTGGCGAAAGAGATGCGTTTTTAATCTAGATTTAAACAGAGAGAGTGTGTCTGAACCCCGAACATTATCAGGAAGGCTATTCCAGAGTTTGGGAGCCAAATGTGAAAAAGCTCTACCTCCTTTAGTGGACTTTGCAATCCTAGGAACTACCAAAAGTCCAGCGTTTTGTGACCTTAGGGTGCGTGATGGGTTGTAGCGTGGTAGAAGGCTAGTTAGGTACGCAGGAGCTAAACCATTTAGGGCCTTATAGGTAAGTAATGATAATTTGTAACTGATACGGAACTTAATAGGTAGCCAGTGCAGAGACTGTAAAATTGGGGTAATATGATCATATTTTCTTGACCTGGTAAGGACTCTAGCTGCTGCATTTTGGACTACCTGTAGCTTGTTTATTGACGAAGCAGGACAACCACCTAGAAGTCCATTACAATAGTCCAGTCTAGAGGTCATGAAAGCATGAACTAGCTTTTCTGCATCAGAAACAGATAACATGTTTCGTAGCTTGGCAATGTTTCTAAGATGGAAGAATGCGGTTTTTGTAACATTGGAAATATGATTTTCAAAAGACAAATTGCGGTCCAATATAACACCCAGATTTCTGACTGTAGAGGAAGTAACAGTACATCAGTCTAGTTGCAGATTGTAATCTACAAGATTCTGTGTGGTGTTTTTTGGTCCAATAATTAATATCTCTGTCTTATCCGAATTTAATTGGAGAAAATTATTTGTCATCCAATCTTTTACATTTTTAACACACTCTGTTAGATTAGATAATTGGGAAGTTTCATCTGGTCTTGTTGAGATATATAGCTGAGTATCATCAGCATAACAGTGGAAGCTAATTCCGTATTTTCTAATAATATTACCAAGGGGCAACATGTATATTGAAAATAGAAGGGGACCTAGGACGGATCCTTGTGGCACTCCATATTTTACTGATGATAAATGAGATGACACCCCATTTAAGTAAACAAAATGGTAGCGATCGGACAGGTAGGATCTAAACCATCTTAGAGCCTGCCCTTGAATACCTGTATAGTTTTGTAATCGATCTATGAGTATGTCATGATCTATGGTGTCGAACGCAGCACTAAGATCAAGTAAGACTAGAAATGAGATGCAGCCTTGATCTGACGCAAGGAGCAGGTCATTTGTAAATCTTCATACAGATCATTTTTATGCAGGAAGGTGCTCAATTGAGCAGACACAACTTTTTCTAAAATTTTAGACATAAATGGAAGATTTGAAATAGGCCTATAATTTGCCAGTACACTAGGATCTAGTTTTGGTTTCTTAATAAGAGGCTTGATAACCGCCAGCTTGAATGGTTTTGGGACGTGACCTAAAGATAACGACGAGTTAATGATATTGAGAAGCGGTTCTTCGGCTACAGGTAACAGCTCTTTTAGTAATTTAGTGGGTACAGGATCTAATAAACTGAAGTGTTAGACGCTGTAGAATCTACATTCGCTATTGTATTTCTAATGTTATCTATTTTATCAGTGAAGAAATTCATAAAGTCATTACTATTTAACGTTGGTGGAATATTTGAATCAGGTGGCGTCTGGTAATTTGTTAATTTAGCCACTGTGCTAAATAAAAACCTTGGATTGTTTTGGTTATTTTCAATGAGTTTGTGGATATGCTCTGCCCTAGCAGTTTTTAGAGCCTGTCTATACCTGGACATACTGTTTTTCCATGCAATTTTAAAAACTTCCAAGTTAGTTTTTCTCCATTTGCGTTCAAGACTACGAGTTACTTTCTTGAGAGAGTGAGTATTACTGTTATACCATGGCACAGTACGTTTTTCTTTAACCTTTTTCAATTTGATGGGGGCAACAGCTTCTAATGTATTAGAGAAAATAGTGCCCATGTTGTCAGTAATTTCGTCTAATTCATGTGTATTTTTGGGTACAAATAGCAGTTGAGATAGATCAGGCAGGTTATTTGCGAATCTGTCTTTGGTGGCTGGAACAATAGTTCTGCCCAGACGGTAACGCTGAGACATATAGTTAATATCAGTTATACGCAGCATGCACGATACAAGGAAATGGTCTGTAATATCATCACATTGGGGTACAATATCTATAGCAGTAAGATCGATTCCATGCGATATAATTAGATCTAGTGTATGATTAAAACGATGAGTGGGCCCGGTGACATTTTGCTTGACTCCAAAGGAGTTTATTAGGTCAGTAAACACAAGTCCTAATGTATCATTTGCATTATCAACGTGAATATTAAAATCTCCCATGATTAGCGCCTTATCAACTGTAACTAGAAGGTCTGAGAGGAAATCTGCAAATTCTTTTAGGAATTCTGTATACGGCCCTGGTGGTCTATACACAGTAGCCAGAGCAAGAGATACATTAGATTTCTTTTGCATGTCTGACAGTGTAACATTTAGCAGAAGTATTTCAAAAGAGTTAAACCTGTATCCTGTTTTCTGGGTAACATTGAGAATATCACTATTTATTGTTGCAACACCTCCTCCACGACCAGTCTGACGGGGCTCATGCTTATAACAGTAGTTTGGTGGAGTAGACTCATTTAGACCAAAATAATCATTTGGTTTTAGCCAGGCTTCAGTCAAGCAGAGTACATCAAAACTATTTTCTGTGATCATTTCATTTACAATAACTGCTTTGGGTGTGAGTGATCTAATATTTATGAGCCCAAACTTTAAAAATTGTTTTTGTTCATTTACTTTACATTTTTCTGGTTTAATTACGATAAGATTTTTTCTAGATCCTACATTATATTTTGACCTCACTATTCGGGGAACAGACACAGTCTTAATAGTTTTTACAGCACAAGTACTTTTATCATTTAAGCGGGTGGAACAAAAGTCATCATAATAGTTATTAGAGAATTGTCTTACTAGTCACATGGAGCGAAGTGTCCTGGAGATGTTGTCAGAGAGCAGCTCCGCTCCGATTCTGCTGGGGTGTAATCCATCAGCACGAAACAGCCTAGGACGCTCCCAGAAAAGATTCCAGTTATTAACAAATAGCAGTTTCTGTTCTTTACACCATGACAACAACCATTCATTTAAAGCAAAAAGTCTACTGAACCTTTCGTGTCCTCGTCGATACGTGGGCAGTGGTCCAGACACGACGATCGTCGCCGCGGGCGTCATGCTGCGAACCGTCTCGATCAGGCTGCTGAAGTCCCTCTTCAGCGTCTCCGTCTGCCGCAGCATGGTGTCGTTAACCCCGGCGTGAAGCACCGTTAAGGTTTTAACGGTATTACTACTCTTACCGATACTGCTTAACGGTCCGGTACTTTAACCGTATTCTTATCGGTACTTTGTGTTGTGTTACGTTGTGTTGTGTTGGGCAGTCGAAAACTTTGCATTTCTCTGTTAGCACATAATGCACTTTTGAAAGATGCTTTGACAGATTGCTTGTGTTTCCGCCCTTACATGCAAAAATTTTGTTGCACTTATGACAACCAGCGTTGTCTGCATCAACTCTAGTGAAGTATAACCACACTTTGGAACCTTTTACTGTCTCCGCCATTGTCACTCTTTTAAGCGGGAGTTTTCGTACTGTAAGGGGCCATTCACATATAGTGTCTAAAAACGCGTGGAAAACGCTAGGCACGCCGCTTTCTGATTTTTTTCCCCAAAGCCTTCGGGCACTTGCGCTCCTGAGGAGTCTGCCGTTGCTAAGCAACCATGACCTGCTCTCTCCATGAAGACGCGGAAATTTCAGCAATGGAAAAATGGATTTGCAGCACTAAAAATTGCTTGCAGTAGCTCTGCTACTAAATTAATTTAAAAATACACATACAGCTATCAGCTGTTCGCGTCCGTCGCTTCTATTATGAGCGCGCATATCGCGCGCCTACATTTGAAATAAAGAACTTGAGCACGCAAAAGATGCGATATGTGAACGGCCCCTTATGCGTGTGTGTGCGCCGCACTCGTTCTTGTTGTGTGTTCGTGTGTGTGACTGTCAGACAGCCTCCGCGGCAAGCATGAGAGATCTCGCAGATTTCACAGACAAACGTCTTAATATCGCAAATTAGAAATGTTTGGTAAGATAAAATGTGTACGATAACATTATTGAGCAAATCTCTTCGTCATCGTCACTCTTTATTATTAAGCAGGAGTTTACGTACAGTTAATGCATGTGTGTGCGCCGCGCTCGTTGTGGTGCGTGTGTGTGACTGACAGACAGCCTCCGCGGCGCGCATGAGATATCTCACAGCTCTCACAGACAAACGTCTTAATATGATCGCACATTAGAAATGTTTGGCGAGATAAAATGTGCACGATAACATTATTAAGCAAAAATACATAGTACATACATTTTTTTCCCTCCAGTACTGAAAGCAGAACCGAAAGCGTCAGATCTTACTGAGGCCTGGTTCACACCGGACGCCGAAGCGATGCGGAAGCGGCGCGGAACGGAGGCCGCTTCCTTTCGGCGACCATGTTAACCTATGGTGTCGATCACACGGCCGGCCCGCGCCGTGAAGCACCAGTTTCGGTGTCTGGTCTATTTTTTGCGCGAGCCGCGAGCAATCCGCATCAATTCCAGCAGGAAGTCACACCAACACGAGACAATCCGGTCAATTGTCAAAATATAAGCAATTTTCAAATTAAAATACCGCGAGTGACAAATGCGATCATATTTGTGTATCTAAACAGACTAGAAAGAAGGGGAAAAAAACACAACACACACAGGCATGGTTAACTTCATAACTTCTTGGTTACAGAAACATGGTGTATTCATTTTATGAGGTTATTTACTTACCCATGATGTGCTCTGAATAAACAACAACTGAGCAGAAGCGCTTGTCGTCCGCCGCGGAGAATACGCGTCTGGTGTGAACAGGCAGGCGTCGGACCGCGTGTGATTTTCCGTTTCCGTGAACCAGGCCTGATACTACGGTCTTTCATAATTTAGCCCCGGGGCCATTTTAATACCGGGTTTCGGTACCCATCCATAGTCAGGACCTCCCTGCTCAGCCCAAAACCATTAAAAACCTGACCAGCGCTGGAACATTCAGCTTTATCCTGCAGTACAGGGGTTTGGTCTGATTTAGGGAAAGAAGGAAAAGAGAAATTTAGAGCAATGTCAAAGTAATTAGTAGAAGAAATATTGAGATACTTCTAATACCATATTGGGGAAAAGCTACTAGTCATTTTTACAGTATAACCTTAGTTAAAGGATAAGTTCACCCAAGAATGAAAATTCCAAGCTTGTAAAAACTGAGTAAATTATTACAGAATTTAAATTTTTGAGTGAACTATCCTTTAAGCATCTGAAGGACTTGGACAGAGCACTGTTCAGCTGTGACAGCTGCAACTGAACATTGAGCTGTACTATTGCTCTATTTTTTTTTTTTTTTTTGAATTCACAGTTTTATTTTTGTTAACCTATCAACATATGATCACCATTGTCAAGACAACAAACTATATAAAATCACACCTTTGTAAGATATCAGTCGTGTGTGTGTGTATTTTGTAGTATTTCATATGTATCATTACATTATTCAAGTAAGCTCTAAGCCAATACCTGCATTTGAAGTTGTAATCCGACAATTAAGGAACTGGTAAACCAGTGTAACTTACCTGGCCTCGGTCTCGGCTAAGCCTGATGTGCATCACCATCTCCTCCATTATGACGTTAAACATAAAAGGAAAAATGAGAAATTCTGGCTCCACCTATCCTGGCAGGATTTGTCCTCTTGTCAGCTGTCCTCTCGCACGTTGCTATGCCACAGAGTGCTAATCGGGAACCCCTGGCTGCAAAATTAGGAAATCCTGTGAAGGCGGAGTGTCCTTCATGCACTTTGGAGGGTCCTTTTTGCACTTTGGAGGTGTGGCCTTCAAAGTGTGTGCACTTAACTTTTGGGACACTACTAGAGATCAGCTAACGTGATCTCTTGATAATTCGTATCTATTTTACGTAAAATGTGGTTCTATAAAACGTAAATTTATTTACATTTTTACTGGCACTAAAACATATATTTTCATACATTTTCAGCATCTAAACGTACGAATACTTACATATTTTCAGCACTTAAATGTACAAAACTGGTATATTGATGACACCTAAAAATGTATCCCTATGAATACTGAAATTGCGACATTAATTTTATTATTATTTGTTTTTAGTTGTCATATCAATTACCTTGTTTTAAATTGCATTATTAAATTGTTTACTCGTTTACTTAATATGAAATGATAACATTACTTATCTCTTCATGAACAGCTTGTAACACTTCAAAGAGAAAGAAAAACTTGAAATTGCGTTATATGATCCCCTTTTAGACTGTTCCATGCCCTCCTAAAATGTATCATTAAAATAAGCCGTATTTACAAAGAATAAATGTATTTACAAAACTGTTGCAGAACAGTTCAACCCAAATATTCTAGTGTGTACAGCGCATTTTATGGAGGACTGTTTCCTGAACCTGGGAGAGTACAAATATCTGCCATTATGTCCACTTATTATAAATAGCATATATCTACACCTAATGCAAACATACTGCTATTTAAAAAATATGCTAATAAAATCTATCACTATTTGCACTTCCTGTAAATAACAATGTTAAATAATGCTCTGGTCTCTGGTTGCACGGGAATCACTCAACGCACCCTTCCTGGACCTACGAGGACACCAGTGTGCATGCACGGACTGGTCTCACGAGGAGAGGCGCGTTGGGCTTTTAAACAGCAGCAGTGATGAGGCAACATTTCCTTCAGGTGTGCCCCATCACACGCCGCCAGCCCTGACTCATCTAGCGCCCCTCCTCTCTCACACACCCACTTCTGCTGGGAGCCTGGTGAAGGGCGTTGATTTAGGACGGGGTACTGATGATAATTAGGGGGGAGGCAGCTGACTCGTCACAGTATGTACTGTACATGTGGAAGGACTGACAATAAAGCAGACTTGACTTGACTTGGATTGATGACCAGCTGACCTTCAAAGACCACATTGCAAAGACTGCTCGATCTTGCAGGTTTTCGTTACACAACATCAGAAAAATCAGGCCCTCTCTAACGGAGCATGCTGCACAACTTCTTGTCCAGGCCCTTGTCATCACTAGGCTAGACTGCTGCAATGCTCTTCTGGCTGGACTTTTATCAGGCACAATCGACTGGTCTTCAACGAGCACAAAAGAGCCAATGCTACACCTCTAATCTCCTTGCACTGGCTTCCAGTTGTGACTTGCATCAAGTTCAAGACATTGATACTCACATTTAGAACAGCCACAGGCTCAGCACCTGCCTACTTTCACTCACTACTATGAATCTTCATCCCCTCCAGAAGTCTGAGATCAGCCTCAATGTACCATCACAGAGAGGCTCAAAATCACTTTCCAAAACATTCTCGTTCACCATTCCTGGCCGGTGGAATGATCTTCCCACCCCTATCAGGAATGCTGAATCCCTGACAATTTTCAAGTGACAGCTGAAAACTCATATCTTTTGAAGCTGCATGACTTCATTGTAAAAATAATAATAATTATAATAATAATAAATCTCTCTCTTTATTTATTCCCTCACTTTCTAGCTTATACTTATTTGAATTTTTTTTACACCTTGGTATTACAAGCACTTCATTCGTCTGTTTGCCTCTTTAAGAAGAATAGCTTTTTGTATCCCCCAATTGTAAGTCACTCTGGATAAAAGTGTCTGCAAAATGTCTAAATGTAAATGTAATGAGGAAGGTTTTTGTTCTGCTTTTATTTCAGTTAGTTCAACTCAGTCCACCTGGGAGTTATTGTTCACTGTAACCCTGACAACTTTTAGCACGAGAGAGTATAATGGCATGCATGCAATTTGTCCACCTCATCATAGCACAAACACAAATTACAAGCTATTAAGCTGTATGCGTGCCACTCGGAGTTGATTAAACGGAGTAGTAATAGTTTTCAAATTAGTTAAATTACAAAATTTTGTTCAGGTGGGTGTTTGGTGTCTTATCTATTGGATTGTAATGTATATAAATGTATTAATTACATTAAACATAGTGCACACCTAATTAGAGTTAGGCCACAGTCGCACTAGATTTTGAGCATGCAAAATTCCCTTGCAACGGTCGTGATATGATGTCATGTTCTTCTTAAAAACTTAAATTCAACACATATCAAATAATATTATCTATACAATGTAAAAACATACATCTACTCCACTTTCCTGCAGCTCTGCAGTTTATATGTTCTTTCAATTCAGCTACAAGGTCATACTTTGATCTGCTGTTGGTCACATGGTTTCACATGATCCAAATTCACAGGTCAGAGTTTGAATGCTTTGTACTTTGGGATGCAGTTAAATGTGTAACTTTTTGCATGGGCTTGCGTTTCCAGTCTGATGCATCGCAATGCTTATAAAGTCAATGGAATGAAAAGTGCTTTGTGACCGCCCGCATTTAAGATGTTTGACATGGTACACCAGGCACACACAGCCCATAGTCCACTAGAGTTAAGCCCCTTGGCATGGTAGCCCAGTATGGGGCACCGTTTGTAAAGCGGCTCATGCTGAAAATAACAGCAATATTTTGTCACTTTTAACTTGAAACAATGTATAAAAAACTGGTATGAATTTTTGACTGTGACTTTTTAGCACATTTACAACAATATTTGTCAAATTAGAGATATTTTAAATAGTTAAGTATAAATATTAAATGTTACACCTAAATGTTAAATGTTAAATCTAAATGTAAATCTAAACGTTAAATCTAAATGTTAAATCTAAATATAAATATAAAATCTAAACGTCAATTATAAATATAAATGTCAAATCTAAATGTTAAATAAAAATCTAAATGTCAAATCTAAATGTTAAATCTAAATCTAAATGTAAATGTTGAATGTAAATGTTGAATCTAAATGTTTCAGGTGAAACTAAATATTTAGCTAATATGCAAATTCAAAATGCCAGAAGTGCCAAAATAAAAGCTCGATGAGGTCAGTGTGTGTGTATCGTGTCAAATAAGTAACGAATAAAAACCATCTCATACGAGGAAATTGACTCTTGGACATGGATTATCGTGATAATGACTACCTAAAGTGTTGTGCAAACTTCATATAGCCAAAATTGTAAATTCTACTTCTTGTTACAAGTATGGAAGAACCATCACTTCTACCACAAAAGACTTATCTTCATGATGTATCCGAATTCCTTAGCATATCCAAAATCTCAGAACAACTTGATGATGTAACAGAAACTATGGACTCTCTCTTTTCTAGCACTTTAAATACAGTTGCTCCTTTACGCTTAAGGAAGGTTAAGGAAACCAGTTTGACACCATGGTATAATGAGCATACTCGCACCCTAAAGAGAGCAGCCCGGAAAATGGAGCGCAGCTGAAGGAAAACAAAACTAGAGGTATTTATATTGTTTGGCGGGAAAGTAACCTATCCTACAGAAAAGCATTAAAAACTGCTAGATCCGATTACTTTTCTTCTCTTTTAGAAGAAAACAAACATAACCCCAGGTATTTATTCAATACAGTGGCTAAATTAACGAAAAATTAAGCCTCAACAAGTGTTGACATTTCCCAACATCACAGCAGTAATGACTTTAGCAACTACTTTACTTCTAAAATCGATACTATTAGAGATAAAATTGCAACCATTCAGCCGTCAGCTACAGTATCACATCAGACAGTGCACTATAGACCCCCTGAGGAACAGTTCCACTCATTCTCTACTATAGGAGAGGAAGAATTGTATAAACTTGTTAAATCATCTAAACCAACAACATGTATGTTAGACCCTATACCATCTAAGCTCCTAAAAGAGGTGCTTCCAGAAGTCATAGATCCTCTTCTGACTATTATTAATTCCTCATCGTCATTAGGTTATGTCCCCAAAAACTTTCAAACTGGCTGTTATTAATCCTCTCATCAAAAAACCACAACTTGACCCCAAAGAACTAGTTAATTATAGACCAATCTCGAATCTCCCTTTTCTGTCCAAGATACTAGAAAAGGTGGTATCCTCACAATTATATTCCTTCTTAGAGAAAAATGGTATATGTGAGGATTTCCAGTCAGGATTTAGACCGTATCATAGTACTGAGACTGCTCTCCTTAGAGTTACAAATGATCTGCTCTTATCATCTGATCGTGGGTGTATCTCTCTATTAGTTTTATTGGATCTTAGTGCTGCGTTTGACACAATTGACCACAACATTCTTTTGCATAGACTTGAACACTTTGTTGGCACACCAATTTGAAAAACGAATGGAATGCATAGTCGATATAAAAAACTGGATGAAAATTGAAATGAAATGAAATGCTGAAAAACAGAGGTGTTAATTATAGGACCAAAAAACTCTGCATGTAATAACCTAGAACACTGTCTAAGACTTGATGGCTCCCCTGTCAATTCTTCGTCATCAGTTAGGAACCTAGGTGTGCTATTTGGTTGCAATCTTTCCTTAGAAAACCACGATTGAATGTTATGTCCTCCCCATAGACTGTATCACTCGTCATGTCATCACTCTCTGTCATGTTCGCAGGCCAGCAAGAGCCTATTTCCCAGGGGGGAAGGGTTTCTTATTTTATTGAAGCAGCCCTTGGCGCCGCCATTGGCTAGCGGACCCCCACCTGCTGTTAGCATTCCATTGACTCCCATTCATTTTGGTGTCACTTTGACAGCGAATAACTTTACATCTGAGGCGTTTAAAGATTCCATTTGTCCATAAATTATTTCTAAAGAAACACAAAAATTTATAAAAGGCTCCATTACCTTGTATCTTACATTATGGTCCCATGGAAGCAGTTGTTGTAAAAATAGGCTAACGATTGCATCATAACCTGCGACTCTCTGTCGCACAGTAGAGAAATTACCGTATGGACAGGATGAGAAGGTCGAAGACAATCTTTTACTGTCTATGAGGCAATCGGGGGGGGACGTGGAGGCATAAAGTCTAGTGAGATAATTAATTAGAATACTTACCAAAATTTGCTCCTGTTCACGCTCGCCCTCTCTGCAAGATTCGGTGGGTGATTCAGATTTCTCTTGGCACAGCGATTAGAAGACTTACAGGTTGCTCACGTGACATCTACGTCATCAAGCTCAGTTTGAGTCTGCGCAGTACGCCCGACCCCCAGGAAGTGCGTGCTTCTAATCAACTTCATTTTTCTCAGTTGAATCCAATGGGGTCGCTGTGTCCATTTCTTTTACCGTCTATGCTATTTCCCCGCCTGCCCCTGACCAGATACGGTAACTATTGACGCTACTGTCATTCAAAATGTCCAACGAATCGGCGTTAGCATAGAGCATAGGCTCTTGCTGGTGTTTAAGCATGCAAACATTTTCATAAAAGTGACACTAGCCTACTCTTCAAATACAGTTTCTCCAAACATGTTTATTATTTTAGGTAGTCATTATCACGATAATCCATGTCCAAGAGTCAATTTCCTCGGATGAGATGGTTTTTATTCGTTACTTATTTGACACGATGCATTAAACACACACTGACCTCATCGAGCTTTTATTTTTTATTTATATTTAACATTTAGATTTATATTTGACATTTAGATTTTACATTAAGATTTATAATTTATATTTAACATTTAGGTGTAACATTTAATATTTATATTTAACTATTTAAAATATCTTTAAGTTGACAAATATTGTTGTAAATGTGCTAAAAAGTGACCGTCAAAAATAAATACCAGTTTTTTAAACATTGTTTGAAGCTAAATGTGACAAAATGTTGCTGTTATTTTCAGCGTGAGCCGCTTTACAAACGGCACCCAGGCAAGATAGTAATACATGCTGTTCACATGGCTCTTTGAAGAAGCAGCAACATATGTTTTTGCAATAGATCTGCATGTTTGGGGAGTGTTTGTTCTATCCTGTCTTGTTTCTTTTTTTCAGGTATGTGGATATGAGCATCCACTGATGCAGCAGTTTATATTCAGCACGCATGTGTTGGCTTGTATCAGTGATGCACGGGTAAATCCAAAATGAGCGGGTGGTAACCCGCGGTTACGAGTCATCCAAAAATATTTTTAAGGATATTCAGGTCGCGGTCGGTCGGGTCGTTTGAAATAAAGATGCCAATTAAACCTTTGTAATTTATATAGTCCTAGACACAATTTTGAAATACATAGGCCTACACTTTACTGGCTGAATAACTGGCAAGAAGATGATGCACAAGCTCAATCTGCAGGTAGATGGAGGCGGCAAGAGAAAAGGTGAAGACTGGGGAGCAACGGTGCTGTTTTTGGTAAAACATGATTTTGACGACTTCATTAAGTTTTGTTTTATAGAAAACTCTTTTTAAAAGATTTTCGTTTTGTATGAATACTTACTTAAATTTAATTAATAGGAAGCAAATATATAGCAGACAATGTAATAAGGCGCCGGCACGATCACTTGCATTGCATGTGAACTGGGGAGGGCGCTGAAACTCGGCTTGTGCCTCACAGATTTAAGAAATATAGGCTATATATTAAGAAAGCTTGAAATGTCTACTTTTAAATGAAAATATTTAAACCAAAATAAATGGGCTACTCTCTGATTATGTAATCCATATGAAATGTGCATTTCTCTCTGGCTTTCATGGCGAGTCCGCATCGTCAACTTCATCTTTGCAGCGACACAGAAAACACCAGTTTATTGCTAAACAATAAAATGTATCCTGGCTAATTTAACCAGTTCTTTGTGGCAAGCTTAATGTGTGCGGTCATAATGCTTAATATCCTGTAGGCTATAGCCTATTTAAGCAATTAAATTAATATAAAGGGACGATTTGTCCACGAATGGCTTGATGAACAACTACTAGTCGACTAGGAAAAAATGAATCGGAGACTGTCCTTATTCCACATATTTTCAAACCAGCAGGCCATTCTGGGTTGAGCGAGCGAGCCCACAGAATGAGTGAGTGGAGCAGAATATTCAGAAATGTGCTGTCCGCTCACAAGCTCTGATCAGAACAAACCCGAACCTCACTGTCTGCACTTGCAGAAATATCAAAATAGACATAGCCCCAGACTAGACTAGAATTATGAGCTTATTGACGATTTTTTTATAATTCTTGGCAAAATTAGAATATATTAAGTTTTTTTTTTGCCTAGTTCCTACGTCTATGGCCCAATGATGCTACGATGAGCATTTACTACTTTAAAAAAAATGCAGGTCAGGAAGCGGGTAGGGTACAATATTTTCTCTTTCTTTTTTTGTGGTCAGAGTTGCGGGCGCGTTAGTTGAAATCGTTGGTCGGGTGCGGGTTGTTTATACATTGACCCGCACATCACTGGCTTGTATAGTCAATTCTGTGTCTCCTGCTTTGTTAGGGGAGTTTTCATGTTATACATGCAGAAGCAGTTTTTCTTACATGCTTCACAGCAGCATGTTGTAGAGTTATTGGCAGTAACAAGTTTCTGCCACAGCAGCAGCATAGCAGATTTATTCTGCCAAAACCAAACACATTACCATTGTCATGTACATTACCTTGCCAATCCCACTGAGATTTATCACTACATCTTTAATTAATATTTTTTTTCTTTGGGTCCAAATAGATTTTTTTATGTGCTTTTTGTGTCTGAACAATTACAGACAAATCTGAAATGAACGAATAAATGAATTAATGAATAAATAAATAAATATAATGTGCTTGTGCTTTAGGAAGTTATTGTATGAGGCTATTCTGTTAGCATGATGTAAGTTCTAAACTGCTCGATGTTACAAGTTTGTTAAAATGGTAGGAATGGGGTAAGTTGAACCAGTGGATCAGTTTTTCTATGTTATATTTCATTAATTTTAGATCAGAATTTTGGATTTTGTTCTTTGTTTTAAACTTGATTTTATGAAAAAAAAAAATTAAATAGGCCTTGTTTATGTAAATTGGCCATTTGAGTTTTAATGAAGTTGTATTTCCCTGCAACATTTATAATTAGGATGTTGAGTATTAGCCCTGTTAGCGCTGCCATCTCAATTAGAGCTAGGTAACCGGTAATACATGACAAAGGATTAAAAAACTTACAACTCAGACATTATCTGGCATTTAGCCTGCACACCCGCACAAGAGAGCAATGTATGTACATTTCGACCCATTACTAATTGTATGTAAAAACTGGTTTCCTGTAAAAATAACAGTGATTCTTTAGTAATGGAATTAGCTATATTATTGTTAAAGGTGTTCATTGTGAAACAGGAATAATAAAAACACTTTAGGTTTTTTTTTAATAAAAAAACCTAACTTTAATAAAAACACTTTAGGCAACACTTTGGATCTGACATTTCACTTTAGTTCAGGGGTGTCAAAGCACGTGTTTACACTTGGCATTAACATACGATAACCGTGATCCGATCTGCTTGATTGGATCTATCAGGATTGTTGGATTGCGTTTACAGTACACTGATATCCGTCCTCGACTACCTCTGGACCACAACACACAGATCGGATAACATTGCGATCAGAAGTGCGTTTACAGTTGTGTTTTCTGTGTGTATGTGGACAGCATCTCTTCTGTGATGGTGGTCTGCTGCAGTATGATGAAGACCAGCAGAAGAACACAAATGAGCGCCAGACTCACTGTGATCAACGCCAAACATCTACTTCCTCCTGACGAACAGGACCAAAACACACAAATATTGTTTACAGTTGTGTTTTCTGTGTGTATGTGGACAGCATCTGGATACAGGTTGCATGTTGATGCCAAGTGTAAACGCAGCCATACTCAGCCCTGAGTCAATTCAACCTAAATTAAACATACCTGATCCACCAAATCAAGTCCTTCAGGCTTATTTTAAAACTACAAGGTATGTGTGTTGGTCCAGGGCTGGAACTTAAGTCTGCGGCCCTCCAGCAACTGAGTTTGACATTCCTGCTTCAGAGGAATATATCTCTTTTCTGGGCCAGAGGAACTGCTGTAGGTTTACTATAGTAATAATGGTTATTGACCATTTTATTCAGACATCAGTATCAGAATAATAGGATGAATTAGGGTAATCTGAGACACTTTAAACTTGTATGTTAAAGAAAACCAAAAAAATGAAATTGATAACATGAAAGCAGTTTATAAAAATTTAAATAAGTGAACTGTTTTAAAAGACCTCAGTCAGAAACATAGCCGATCACAGTCCGTCACTGATTTCATAAAACAATGCAGTTAAAAACACAACAATATGGGATGAACCCTATTTCTCACAAATCCCTTTTCTGTTCTCTGAGCATGGCAGATCATTCCAGTTCAGGATGGTCTCTGAAGGTATCAGTTCAATACAGTCTTCATTTCCACCTGCATTATTTGGCTCTTCTTCAAACCAAAATCTGAATAACATATAATCAAAATAAACGTAGTACAGTCGCTACAGCAGAAGTGAAGGCAAACAAAAGTGAAGGTTTTATTTTGCTAAAAATCTTTGATTGTGGTGTTTCTGGGAGAGTTATGTCTTCATTTTTTTTTCTAGAGGTTCTATAATTTTTTGAAAACTATCATAAAAAAACAACAACAAAAAAAAAAAAAACTAAAACAGTCATATCCACAGTGTTTTTCTTTAGGTGTTTGTGCACTTACGTTTGATTCATTGTTGAATTATCCACCCATATCATGTTGCCCTCGTTCTCTATGTCAGACAAACCGATCCACACTCTCTCACTGACTAATGAAGATATGAGTCTCTGTGTGTGAATAAGAACAGGAATAAGTGTGATTCCTCTAATTCAGTTTCATACACTCACACAAACTCACCTGCTTCTCTTCAGTGTTGATAATGACCAGATCAGCACCATGATCCCTGCAGTATTGCCTGCTGTCAGACCAGCTCTTCAACTCATTGGATACGAAATAACAAACTGGACCACACAGATTTCCTAACCAAAAGAATATTTTTAAACTCTTAGTGTAAAGATAAAGAGATGTGAAGAAACAAAACAAGATTTCTACTGACTCTGTTTAGATTGTTCTTTCCCCAGCTCATCATTTAAAGATGTGATTCTGCTTTCTAACTCCTGTTTCAAAGATTTCAAGTTGCTCTGCAACTGGCTTTTCTCAGCAGTGAGATTATTGACTATGGTCTCGAGCTCCAGTTTCTTCTGACTCAAAGAGCTGAAGTTGTTCTGCAGTTGGTCTTTTTCAATCTTGATATCAGTGTATTTTTCCTGTAAGCTGTTGATAGTTTGATTGAACTCCTCAACTGTGATCTTGTAACTCTTTATCAGGTCTCTCTCTTCTGTGATGGTGGTCTGCTGCAGTATGATGAAGACCAGCAGAAGAACACAAATGAGCGCCAGACTCACTGTGATCAACGCCAAACATCTACTTCCTCCTGACGAACAGGACCAAAACACACAAATATCAATTAATAGTAATTTACTCAATATTATTAGATATAACATCTCAAATCAACCTTTGTATGTGATCTACCTTGGTTGGTAGATATATTATGAGCCTTATTAAAGAGTATGCTCTTTGTAAACATACAACATACTGTAAATGTTAAAAATATGAGAACCAAAAAATTAAAATAAAATAAAAACAAATGCTGAAAATGTAACGGAAAAAATAATGGTTTCCAAGTAAACTATTTTTTAATTTATTTTTTTGCATTTCTCATCCCCTCAAACATTAGCACACATTAGCTAAACCATCTGTAATGGCGCCTTTACTACAAATGAAACTTTCTGCTTACTCTGCTTTTGAGATTTTCCTCCATCCTGACAGTGAATCTGTGTTCGAGGGCTAGATCTGTTTGTAACATTTCTGCATACATAAAAGTTCCCTGATTCCATTATTTTCTCTTACTTACAGTAGAGTACAGTATGTGTGCACAGATGAGTGTGATCTTTATAATGTGTAGCGTGTTTTAAAATAGTGCAAACCCTACACAGGAAGTGGTTTCATTAGTTCAGGCTCAGAAAATTCTAGACTTTCATTCTCATTCCAAAACTCTCTGTAGACTCATCCAACTGTACGAATATATATATATATATATTAGTATATTCAACCTCATGTTGTCAAAACGATGTGGAGTTATTACTGTGATCATGTTAGCAGCCACAATTTCCAACAAGAGGAAACTGTGCCCATAAAAAATGGATTTAAACACCCTGAAAGATACCTAACGCAGACTATGTATTGATGACAAGTGACCAGAACTTCTTATTATAGGAATAAATAATGTTTTTAATCTGCACCACTGTGCCATTAAGAGACAGAGAGGATGATGATAGCAAATAGAGATTGTGGGACATCAACGTCCTGTTTACAGTTATTAAACACACATGGGTGACGACAGGATATAATTTTTTTCTCAGTAGGTATCACAGTTGTGCAATTCTAACTAAGATGGTGTAAATAAATAACTGGAGTTGAATTTGAATGACAAAGGATAAACTGGGGCCTATTTCACAAAACAAGTTTTTCTCATAAACCAGGCTTATTTAATTAAGTCTGACTTATTTTGAACAAAATCAACTGACAGTACATTAGAATAGCTGAAACAAACCTGGGGGCTGTTTCATAAAAGACGCTAAGAAAAGCCGGGATTAAAATAACCTAACAAATCAGTTGGGACTAAAGCGGTTTCATAAACGACAATTTGAGTTCACGCAATCTCACTAATTCGATCCAGGTTCAATGAGTCAGGATAATTTGATGCACCTTAATGTCGATCATGGATCCAATTGATCTACCATGGCAAACAGCAAAGATTTGTGCTGTTTTAATGCATTTGACACATTGTGTTTTCCTCATTGCATAACTGACATGTCACAGGTATATTTTTAATCTGTAAATGTTAGAAAGTCATGCAAATATATAAATTTTGCTGTCAGGAGTGGGCAAGGCTTATGCGAGTGAACGAGTACTGCATGCTACACAGATGGAACGCAATAGAATAAAAGCCTAATAATTCTGAATAAAATATGAATTCTGCTAAAATAGCAGGGGATGAAGCTTGTGTACGTTTGATAGCTTGTAGCTTACTAGCTTGTTTGCTGTAACAGCCGGTGTTTCTCCATGGATGAAGCACAAATGGTCAAAAAACGGAGGTGGATACACACCACGGATGTTTTAACTAGTCGCGACGACAGTACCGTAACAGTCCCTCATCCATCCCTTATGACGGAGCGGCTAGATGACATGAAGCAATGGCCCGATGTTAGCTACATCGACGTTTTGAATTACCTTTTGATTTCTGAAGGGGTTGATGGCGAAGAATTGCGAAATTACAAAAGCACAGAAGCATATACTTACTTGCACAGTAACAAAATAGGTACAGTATTGTTGAAGAAGCACAGCGGCTTTATATTTTTGAAAGCAGCAGTAGAGCCCAGTCAGAGTGTCAATAATGCTAAACATACAGCATGGGTAATGCTGAGGGAAAGTGGAGTCATTGAGACAGTCGGGTGCTCTTGCATTGCCGGGTTAGGGAAGTCATGTAGCCATGCAGCAGCTATTCTGTGGAAGGTAAAAATAAAAAAACTACATATGCACAGCACTTGTCAAAATGTACTTTTACACTTTTAATTTAATAAACTGCTTTTCATGCTAACATGCTTACTGTCTTTGTTAATAGCAATGTTAATAGTAAGTGGATAAATAACCAAGACAGTGTTGATGCCATCATTGCAGGTGCAAAATGCAGTGATTGGTGGAAAGACAGGGCTTGCATGTACAGATGAGCAGCGCAGGTGGAATGCAGAGACATCAAAGAACCTTGAGCCTAAACGTCTGAGTCAGATTAACTTCAGGCACCACAAAGCAGAACAGCAATAAAGTGTTTTTAATTTCATAAGTGTCATGAGAACTTGATCTCGGACAGGCATTGTAAATGAATTACTGGCATGTCCTTCCAGTGATGATACAAGAATGTCGAATGTTTCTAGATTCAGACCAGTGTAGAGCAAAGCATCCGCATTACTTTGAAGCAAAAAGTAGGCAATGTCATCACACTGAGTCATCTTATCCTGCACATCTTTTATGCTGGCTGCCTTGCAGTAATCATGATCTTGTCGGGCAGGGTCCTCCCACTGTGTATGGACGGAGTGCAAATGCTGGTGAATGGGAGTTGCAGAACTTGAGTTGGTCTGAAGCAGCTGAGGACTGGCTGCTGAGCAGTCTGAACAAAACAAAAGTATTGCCAAAGTTACACAGTAGTAAAGTAAACACAAGAAGTACAACATGTCATCATTGAACAGTAAATGTATGCTTTGTATTAATTATCTAAAACTGAAATGGTAACTAGCAAATAATAATAATGAGTAAAACACATGACGAATGAAACAGCAAATTTCTCTGAGCTCATACAACACTGATATGTCAAACTAACGTTGCATCAGCATACAGTATGAAGTACTTAAAGGGACACTTCACCCATTTGCATTTAGCTTTGTATTGTTAGAAACCCAGTCATATATTATAATGATCATGGATTTTCCCTTTATTTTTCCCTGAGATGGGAGAAATAAGGATTTAAGTGTTTTACTTCCTGCTTATTATGACGTAAAAATCGTCATTTTGCGTCATAATAAGCAGGAAGTCAAAATTCATTGAAAAGTGTAGAGACTACAGAGACTAGCTTATTATTATTCCAGGGGGTGGGACCCACTCACCCTACAGGCCTATTACAGATCAGTGGGTGGGACTAAACTTACAGAAACGAAAATGAAAATCCGCCATCTTGTTTGGAAGCTATGTAGCTAAGCTAACAAGCGCTTATGGAGTCAGATTTACGAGAATGGCTGGAGGAACAACTCATGATACGGAAGAAGAGGATTTTCTGTTGCTCGAAACAGATGTTCGTGGCTATCTATACGAGCCACAATATAGCGCAGAGGAGGAACAGGAGGCGGCGGCTGCAGCCGAGGCCGGAGACCTGCCTGTCGCGTCCGAGGAGCCCGGGCGTGCTCGAGCTGGTGCGGACTGGTGGTGGCTGTGCTCTCGTTGTGCGCCTACGGACACAGAGCTCTTGTGCGCCTACGGACACAGAGCTCGAGTCCGTCTGCTGCAAGAATTTGAAAGATGCCAATTTCTCCTCGAAGAAATGTCTGAGGCAGACAAGGACACGGATGTTTGCGCTGTGAACCATCCTAGTTTCGCCCCGCATATGGACAGAGGCGTCCTGGAGACATACTTCAGAATTCCGAAGGTAAACTGGAAACGCCAGCCGAAGCCTGCACAAATGGACGTCTAACTGTAAAATAAGTGTTTCAATTTTATTTATTATTCATTTCGTGAAATGTACACAATTTCTTCAAGCATTATTATCACGAAATGATTCCCGGTTAATAAGTTACGTAATGTCAACTGTAAACTGTTTTTGCAGTACCTTTTTTAATGCACAAAAAGCTTACTGTGGCATTGTTTACTACTGCACGTAATACCATACATCGCTAACTGTGTCCTCAATGTCTTGTAGACAATATCGCCTAACAGCGGTGTTCTGGATTAGTGGGAGTGGCTTGTGGAGCTGTGCAAATGTGTTGCATTGTGGGAGTTGTGGTTTTACATACAAATGAGCCCTAAAGTTACTTTCTGTAATAACTCGGTCAAAAAGGCACCAAATTCGAAAGTTTTAATAGATTTCGACTACATATATGACCCACTTTCAATGAAGATCAATGTTCCCACGGGTGAAATGCTCCTTTAAGCAGAACCCTAACGTCTGTAACGTTTTCTTTTTAAAATGGAGTTTATCTGAATTTTTTCAGCCGTCCCGGATCTCACATATCACGAAAAGGAAATACTAGTAACGTTAAGTTAAAAGTAAGGTTTGGCTTAACGTTACGTCATTTCAGTTTTCAGCCCAACGTTACATAACCAGTATTTATATAACTTGCTGCATAAAACATGGAATAACTGTAAAGCTACAGTTTAACTTACTGCCTTAGAAGTCTTCATTGCTGCTGCTAGCCGTTTCCGACACATTTAGCCGGACTAGCTTTCTCCTCGTCTTCGGAGGTGGTCGATCGTAACCCAGAAAAAGTTCCGGATCAGGATGCAGTTCGGTTGGCTTTTTTTTTTAAAGAAATGAAAAGAGCAAACATACACTCTATTTGGAGGGTGTTTTAGTTTCAAAGCTGCAAGCCACGCTGTTTTGCGTTCCTCATTCCTTGGCATGGAGTGCAAAGCATAGGGCGATGGACACGGACAATTTCTTCGAAGTTGTTGATGTTCGAAGCAAGACGTTTCCGACAAAATATTCAATTTTCTTGAATTGTTATGGCAGCCAACAACGGCACAAGTTGAACCTGAGCCCATGTTAACAACATTTAAACACAACTTATTCTGATATTATGACACTGACAACTTAGTTTGTTATCAAGTTCGAACGCTAGCAACTTAGCACGTAGAGGTTAGCCGCTGAACAGGAAACACAATACCGGAAAGCGGAAGTAGGTAATCGCCCATTGGTTGCCGGAGAAACAGGTGGATACTGTTGTTGTTCTCTCGTTGGTCTGATTGCTTCTATTGTTCTCGTTTGTCCAAGTCGCTTTGGATAAAAGTGTATGCAAAATGATTAAATGTAAATGTAACGTGTATCCTGGTAGCCCGCATGGAGTCTCTGAGTCACCCGCCAAGCATGTTCTATCCACCTTATTTTTCACGTAAGCGCCGCCAATTTCAAACTACAATGTGTCAGATTTCCAGTAATGCACCTCAGTTAACAGTAATTGTATTGTGATTCCCTAGTTTTGCGGTCAATGTGTAGATTTTACAGGCTAGTTTACATTTAATATGGACCGCAGAAAGACTGGCATACTTTGTGTAGTTAGGGGGTGTCGTAATAGCTAGTTCAAGCATAAACAAATACTGTACCTGCAAGACATTTGTTTTTATCTTAATACAGGCATCAGAGCTGAATGTGGATGTGTGGCACCCTACGATTTGCACGTCCCTCCGAAGGAAGGAGAAGCTCGTCGGCTTTGATTAAAAAACATTAAATTTAGAGAAACCATCGAAATTTCCACTTCGTTGATGGCAGACCCACAGAGAATCATCCCCAAGAAATTATGCTATAGTGAAGACTCCAAGGTGAAGTTTCGTCAGAACACTGACAGGTATGTTACTGCTTCTTAAGTTACGTGCTTTAACAAAAGACACTGTTTAAACCATTTCTATATCCATTTGGGCATGAATAATATTTGTGCTAAGTGGAAGTTGTTAATAACAGTAGAAAATTGTTACAAAAAAGCACATAAAGGGATATCTAAAATTTAAATTCTGCCATTAACTTACTCGCGAGTTGTTCCAAACCCATTAATTTCTATTTGCTGCTGAACACAAAGGAAGATATTTCGAAGAATGTTTGTTACCAAGCAAATCTTGGGTCCCATTTACTTCCATAGTAGTAAGATTAATATATAATACTATGGAAGTAAATGGTATCCAAGAATAGTTTTTATATTGACATTATTTAAAATATCCTCCTTTGTGTTCAGTAAAACAACAAAATTTATAAAGGTTTAAAACAACTCAAGGTTGAGTAAATGATAAAAAAATTTAATTTTGGGTGAACTATCCCTTAAAGCCAGGTACTGTGATTGTGTTGAATAAAAATACCACTGTACTGGGACTGGAACACCATGGTGCCATGAACAAAATACTTTAGCTACTTTTTTATAATACTTTTGTAAATGGGGTGGACAACTTATCAGTTTCTCCTGAGCATCTGACTGACTTCAGTGTTGTGTTTTGCAGATAATGATCAAGGTGACCCTGAGACCACACAAATGGAGCCAGTGCAGCTGCCACTTTAGTAGTCAAATCAAGTCTGCTTAATTGTCAATTCTTCCACATGTATGTACATAAATACAGAGAATTGAAATTGTGTTACTTTCAGACACTTAGTACATACAGATAACACTAACAGTAGAGCATAAAAATACAGATAGATACAGATTAAATATAAAATACAACTATACAAATAAGGGCATGTAAAAAAATACAAATAAAGTTAAATAAAGCAGCACAAGGCACGTGGCAGGTAGAGTGCAAACCAGTGAAGTAAACAAACAGTGCAGAAAAAAAGATTGTAGAGCTTATTCAGACTGATTTATAGTTACAAAAATCTCAGAGAGCAGTTAATTTAAACTGACTGAAGAGGTACAGTAGTTGAATTAGGTAGTGAGCAGACTAATGCTGCACAAAGTGACTGGTGAAGTTCACAGTTTGTTAGTGGGAAAGGGGAGTGGAAAGACCTGGGGAAGTGGAAGCTGGGGGGTGGGGGGTGGGGGGCATGGTCTGGAGAGAGTTCATCTTCCTGACAGCCTGATGGTTGAAGCTGTCCTTCAGTGTGCTGGTCCTGGCCTGGAGACTCCGCAGTCTCCTCCCTGCTGGCAGCAGACTGAAGAAGCTGTGTGACAGGTAGGTGGGATCACCTGCGATGCAGAGGGCTTTACGGCTGAGACGGGTTCCATAAATGTCCTGGAGGGAGTCGAGAGAGAGACCAATGATCTTCTCAGCTGCTCTCACTATGCGTTGCAGAGTTTTCCGGTTGGACGTGTTGCAGGCGCCATACCACACAGTGATACGGCTCGTCAGGATGCTCTCGATGGTGCCTCTTTAGGAGGTGTACAGGATGGGGGCCAGGGCTCTGGCTTTTCTCAGTTTGCAGAGGAAGTAGAGACGCTGCTGTGATTTCTTGGCCAGTGCTGCAGTGTTGTCGGTCCAGGAGAGGTCCTCTGTGATGTGCACACCTAGGAACTTGGTGCTGCTCACTCTCTCCACAGTCGCACCGTTGATGGTCAGAGGAACAGTACAGTGATGCCAGAAGTCCAGGCATTGACAGACTACACTTATGCCTCAGGGAATAAAATAATGTTAGACAAGGCAATTCAATTCCACAGTGAAGATCCCTTATCCCTTGCTATTCTCAAGAATGACACTAGCTCATTATTGTACATTGGCTTCACCCTTGGTATCTTTAAAGTACATCTCCAACAGTTCTACATGTCAAATTTTAAGAAACACATAATGGATAAAATTCTGATTACCATGATGAAGCTGAATTTGATTTTACTTAAAGGAGATCTTGCTGGATGATTTATGTCCCAGAGTGTAGTAAGCTAAATTATCTCCTACTGGACTGATACAGTAAAGGAGCACATGAGAGTCTACATTCCATGGCATTTTATGTGAAATTTAGAATGGTGTAGTGATTTTGGATGCAGTGGAATTATTCAGTGTGACCATTAAATATACTGTTTTTACACAAATATTTTCAAGATCTTATATTACTTCTTTCTCCTTATATATTCACACACACAACAATCATTTAAAATGTCAAGGTGCAGTTTATTTAGATTTCCTCCCAACTGAAAATTATACAGTTTAGCAACATTCAGTAAATAACTGTCAATTTCACTTTTTCTAAACTCATGGAGCAAATAGAAAACATTCTAAATAGGAATGTCAAACGATTAATTGAGTCGTGGCCTAATGGTTAGAGAGTCGGACTCGCAATCAAAGGGTTGTGAGTTCGAGTCTCGGGCCGGCAGGAATTGTAGGTGGGGGGAGTGCATGTACAGTGCTCTCTCCGACCTCAATAGCATGACTGAGGTGTCCTTGAGCAAGGCACTGAACCCCCAACTGTTCCCTGGGTGCTGCAGCATAAATGGCTGCCCACTGCTCCGTGTGTGTGTGTGTGTATATATATATATATATAGAAAGCACACACATATATTTTAGTTACTTATAACTTTTATTTTAGATGCAATTTATCAGCCCTAATTCTGCACTGTGTAGTAATTAGTTTACAGATAAGGGCAAAAAATATTTCATAAGTACTTTAAAACTGTTAACAAATGCTTTCACAGATGAAAGAGAAAAAGAAGACATTAGTCATTTATCAGTTACCTAAATTCTCAGTGCAATCACATAAGAGTACTGGGATTCACCTCTACTTTTAAAAACATGAATTTGCTTTCTGTTCCATGTGTCAGTACAGCACTCAACCGACTTTTTCATTGTGCAGCTAATGTTACTGATATGCCTCAGTGCATTTAAAAATCCGCAACGAAGACCTGTCTACTCCAAGTGACAAAACAAAATAATAAAAATTTGTCCTCATAAGTTATGGTAAGCTTTTATGGTGAATGCGTGGAGTAGTTCCCTTTCAAAACTGCATTTTCTAGGGGGTGCTAAGGGGAACACCTCGTCGTGACCCGTGTCTGAAGCCATCTGCTTCCCGCGGTTCAGGACCCGCCGCTGCTGAGGCACGGAGGAGAGCGCTCAGCTGCCTTTAAATCCTTCATTCCACGAAGGTCCAGGTCTGAGCCCGAACAACATAGGGGTCCTGGCCCGTCTCAATCTGAGGATCAAAGATGGGCACAGAAGGCTAGTGTCGCGGCTCGCACTCCTCCCCCGCCTACAGGCAGGGGTAAGAGGAATCGTGGGTCATGAGGAGATAAGCAGGATCTGAGGAATGTGATTCAGATGAGGCAGTGTTCTTGTCCAAAAATTTCTCACATAACAGTCTCCTGTGCTGGACCTAGGATGTTTTTGGCTGGTTCTATGTTCATAGCAACCACCTTACTGATGGTCCGGACTAAAAGGAGGCGCCCCTTGAGCAGCGCTCCAGTGCAGGAGGGTGGGTGAGTATGTAACCCTTTCTGTATATACTTATATGTATTAAATTGCTGGTGGTTATGTGTCTACTAACAAACTCTGTGAGTTTCCTTTACAGTGCTCAGTTACGGCGTTTACTAAACACTCATTAGCACTGGCCGTCCGTCCTCGTGCTCTGGTATTAGGCGGCCGAGATCACAGGCTTGTGCAGAAGCCTCGCTGATCATCAGAATTGGCACAGCACTGCAGGGAATTTCATGGATGTCCTTCCAGGTCACCTTGAGTGGTCTCCTGGCCACTTAGCTGTGCTGACGCATCCAGCGGGAAGTGGAGGTGGTAGTTACGGAAATATACCTGTATATACTGCCTCAGGTGATGCTCCCCTTGCCAGAGGTTTGCAAAATTTGAGCTTGCCTCTCCCATGCGGTTCAGAGCTTCTGCGATGCTTAGAAACTTTTAAGTACACACGCTAAGCTCTGTGCACTTTCTAAAATCCAAGTAAGTGGTAAATGTACACGCAAGACTCTGCGCACTTTTCTGAAATTCTATATGGTAAGGATTACGCACTCAGCTTTGTTCCCTTTAAGAGATGATTAGAACTTGGTTCCTTGGGCTCCATTCAGCCAGAGTGTATTTGTTTCTACACTTCAACCATCACTTCCCTCAACGTGAGGGGCTATCTGGGTGATTCTCGTGGTAGTTTAGCAGCGCTCCCCTTTTCCAGGAAGGGTCGCCTATGAGTGTGCTACTCTGAATTCGGAGTTCTCCTCTCATATGAGACTGACTTTTATGTCTTTTCCCCAGAGTGCTCCAGCATTATTTTCACAGATGAAGTTGATGACTCTCAATCATATTGCTTGAGATGCACCATTCCATCTATGAGCTGCTCGATCAGAGTGCCACAAGAGCCCCTCCTTAGAACAGTATTTAAAAATCCATGTTATGGTAAGTGTGCACGTAAAGTCTTTGCACACTTTCTCAAATTCACACTGTGGTAAGTTCGCACGCTAGTGCTCTGCGTTCTTTCTAAATTCCTGTATGGTGAGGGCTTTGTGCGGTTGCTTCGTGCCCTTTTTTGAGTTGGTAAAAGCCCCGTTCATCTTTGGCACCACTCTATCTAAACAGGGTGTTGTTACTAGGGATCTGTTGAGACAGCTCCTTCAGCAAGCTTATGTGAGAGCAAGCGGTAGCCCCTGTGTGACAGGTAAGACCTTGTGTACTTCCCACATAGCAAACGGACTTGGCCCACATGTGGCCTCAAGGTGGCACTGCTGGCCTCCTGTCGGCAATGGCATGTACCCTTTCAACCAGAGCTGTTAATTGCTAATGCACTTAAGTAATTGTATAAGGTGGCGTGAACACAAATTTTGCATAAAATATTTGTCATTGTTTGCAGACAGTAATACCATCCAAACAGTGAAACCACATAATAAATAATCGATCTACATTTCTAAATTCATGTAAAACACACAATTTTATTATTATTATTATTGGTAAGGTAATCTATTTTCATATAGTGTATTGTTAATTCTACAGTAGCCTATTGAAGAATGCAATCATTTAAATTAATTAAGTTTTTTTATTTGCTTCACATAGGCACTGTGTTTTTTATTATTGTCACATTTGTAATAAATTCTTATGATAAAGTTACATGTGTCTCTGTTACGTTTCTCTTATAGACTGTATACTTTATACACTCACTCTTTATTGGTTGATTTGTTCTTTATAAAAATAAATAGAAAAACCAATGCAATACGTTTTTTTATTGCACAGTTACATGATGTGTAGGTTTTAAGTCTGATTTTCTATTCAGTTTAATGTACTTTATTGGCATAGAGTTAGTGTACATTAAAGCATGTCACAAAATGAATAATTTTGATCATAGTAATATACAAGGTAATAATATGAAATATTAAAATTCCCAGACAGCAATATAGTGTTGGCCCAGATCTGGCCCACATCTGGCCCGTGTGAAATCCATTCGGACCGGATCTGGGCAGACACTGCTTGCTGTCTGGGTTGGGGGTCTGGGCTATGTAAGGCTCAGGTGTGGCTCAGATTTGGGGATTCTGGTTTACTTAAGGCTGAGAATTGGCACCAATAATAAAACCTGTTTTGGCCCAGATCAGGGCCAGCTAAGGCTGATTAACTGGCTGAGATTCGGGCCAGTTATGGCCCATGTGTGGCCCGAGTCTTTAATCAAGTTCTGGGCCACTTCCTGGCCGTCATTCTTTGCGGTACTTGGGCCAAGGGAAAAGTCATTGTGTGGCCCGGATCTGGGCCAACAACCAGAAAATCACAAAAGCAGCTTTATCTGCTAAAAAGGGATTATAAAACATTGATTTAAGTATTACCGATTACATGAAACATATCAAGCATATATAAATAAAGATAACTCTTTGAATGAGATGGTGTGTCCAAACTTTTGGTCTGTACTATATATATATATATATATATATATATATATATATATATATTATATATAAGACATAAAACATATTATTTCTTAACATAGTTGCCCTTTTATACTTTTAAATAATTGTTGTTGTTGTTGTTTTGAGAAACACACATCTTTCCGGAATATATGGAAAAAGGGGAGGACAGTCCCATTGATTCAGCAATTTAACAAGTTGTTTTTAGTACTTTCTGTTAATTCATAGAAGTATGAGCTGTATTACTGCTTAAATTTCACACTGTAGTATCACACATTATTTACACATAAAAAAACAACAAACTTGAAGCAATTATTTAAATAACCTCACAATGATTGCCATCACCATCACCTGATCCCAATGTATCTTAGTTTTCCTTGTGTCAACAAATGCATACGCACATTGTTGTAAGAGACAATGAAAATCTAATATTAAAGTACAAAGAGTCAAGAGCCCAGCTAAAGCAAACACTGATCACAATAATGGTGGTTCGTTGAAATTTCTTTACAGTTTGTTTTTATATTGATTCAGTGGTGGTTTGCTATCAGGGTGGTTTCTTCAGTTTTTTTTTTTTTTTGGGGGGGGGGGGGGGCAGAAAAAACACTTGGGCTGTGACCAAAAAGCCTAGGCAGCTGATTTGTTGCCTCGCTGCTATGAATTTGCAGACAGTGTTTTTGCATGAGGGCACCTCATAAAAGTGATTTCTGACAGGCTTCTGAAGCAACATAACGGTTTAATGATCTACAACAAAACAGAACGAAATTTGATAAAAGCTAAACTAAAATTGTATTACTATAATAATGATTTCTCGCTAGAAATAACATCAAAAGTCCATGCTGCCTTCAAAAATTGATCAGAAGAAGGTACCTCTGGAGACAGGAAGTAAAGCAGAATTTGGATTCGGGCAAGCCTTGATGCCTTCCTGCCTTGGCATGCTGCCTCCGAAGGGAACGTTTTAGAGCTTTCAGATGCAGCATTGGTCTCATGTTTCTCTTCCTCTCTGATACTTCAGTCTGATAAACCTGCTCTCGGCTGTGCCCTGCTGGACTGGAGGAAGTCTCTCCATAAAACAAAACAGCAGATACAACAAGGATGCTTCTGAGTTCTTATTTATGCATCCACGTTTCCATTTCATGCTTCTTTTCCTTGTGTATTAGCTCCACCCCCTTAGAATGTGAGGGAAGGAAGCAAGGAAAGAAAATTAGGATGGAGGAATAGAAGGAAAATATAATTGTACACTGGAATTTGACTTTGAATCTGAATTTTCACTCAGGGGATCTGCCCTTATATTAAAGTTTGGTTATTAAAGACATTCATGTTAAATATTAATTAAGTAAAATGCTCCGTTGAAATTTATGTTTTATTTAAACTGCAAAGGTAAATAAAAATACAAATTGACAGATTAGAAGGGGAGGTGAATTAATACATGCATCAGATATTTTTTGCATCCTCACTCATCTCTCCTCTGGAAGTTCCCTCACCTCCTCGTGGTGTAATTAGAGAATTGAGACGTACATCAAGATGGATAACTTTGATCAGTTTCTGGGTCACAGGCTCGAGGACAGAGGAGCGAAGAAACAAGGAAGCATCAGACTGACTATTGGGAAACACCCAAATAAAGAAAACCACAATGTCAAGTTCACTATCCTAATGATGGTAATTAAAAATGTTATTCAAACAGGAAAGCAGTTGAATTCAAAAGCAGTTTTACAGACACTCAATATGTAGTTAGTAGTTTGTAATGTAGTTTATTGTCATTGTCCCCTTAACACTTCAGATCAACAAATGAGAAATGATAACAACTAGAATAAGATATATAGATATAGAGCTGCTTGTGATTTAGCATAACATGACCACATCAGATGCATTTCACAACACATCATGTTTTAAAAAACAGGAAACTTAAAAATTAATTATACAATCACAATAAGGTTGATGCCATAAAATAACACAAGTAAAAACATAAGACCCTATTTCTCACAAATCCCTTTTCTTTGAATTGAGCATGGCAGATCGTTCCAGTTATTCAGTGTGTCTTTTGAAAGTCTCATTTCTATACAGTCCTCATCTACACCACCGTAGTTATTCGGCTCACCTTCCATCCAAAACCTGAACAAATTTGTCAGATTAGTATCAGGACCCCAAATCAAATCATAACCCAATTATGAAACAAAGATAAAAAAAGAGTGTAATAAGCAATTTATAAATCAACAATACACACAGTAGCATAATTTCAAATATATGAAGTCAAACTTTACACATCCTCACATGTGTAAAGTCACAAATTTGAGGCACTATTTCATGTAAGATGGCTAATGTAATTTACCTGTTCCATTGCCCTGTCGTTTATGTTATATTGGTAAGACTAGCAGACCTCTGAAAATTCGCATTTCTGAACGTTGATGTGCAATTAGACATTGTGATCCAAAAAGTCTGGTAGCACAGGACTTTTCAGATTCGAGACACTCAGTTTCTACTCTTCAGTACATAGGCATCGAGGTGTCCACATTGCGGAGGTGATATCAACAAATTGCTTTTACAGTGTGAGGCCTTTTGGATTTACAGTGCACAACATAAATGAGTACACCCCCTCTAAAACTTAACAAATCCAGCAGTTACTCTTTACTTAGAAGACATGCTAGGGTTCTTTGGAGATGCAATGTTTCAACAAGTGATCAATTACCAAAGAAGAATGTCAAAATTATTCAGCAAAAAAAATATTTGCTTATCAAAGTGATACAATTTTGTGTTGCAAAAATAAGTACACCCTCCTGAAAGTTACAAAAAAACAAAACAAAAAACAAGTGTATATGTTTAAGGCTATTTTTGATAAACATGTAAGTATATTGAACCAAAACTTTTAAAAACAAGTAATTTCCTGGCAATTAAAAGTGTTATATAGCCCACTGAAACTCTAAGACTTAAAGTTGTCAGCATTGGAACCACTTGGGAGAAAATTGCCAGGTGACTTATTTCTTATCATAAGTACCAAATTATTGTTTTAAGTGTGAAAATATAGCAGAAGTAGCACAGTCATTCAAAAACAATGGACTTGCTCAGGCTTGCTTGCTTGCTCAGGCTCCTGAAATAATAAGAGCTGGCAAAAGCTGTGAAAAGAGTGACGCTTTATCGCACAGAGTATGATGCAGCCTGCAGAAGTGACATACATGGTTTTTTTCACCACTAGAATTACCTACTGTAGCTTAAGCAAAAAAACTAAACAATTTAACCTCTTCCAAGGACCATATTTCTGGGAATGCTTCTGGGAAAAAGCATTCAACATGTTCTGGTGTTGCTAGAGGAGGAGTGCAGTGAGAAGTGCTTGGTACCCACAGTGAGGTTCAGTGGTAGTAAAGCTTATATAGGGATATACATATATATAGGGATAGCTTATATAAGTTTATATAGGGATGAAAGAGTGCTGAAGGTGTGAGGGAGTTGTGCTTTATCAGTGCTGGCATGAATTCACACACTACTGTGTGATTTACTACAAAAACTTGAAACAGAAGATGCTACCCTACCCTCATTTCCTGCATTATTGAGCTTTTTTTTTTAAATTTAATTTAATTTAATTTTATAAATTTTTTTAATGATAATGAAGATATTCATTCTGCCATGAATACGGGGATTCTCTAGCGATGAGATGAGCAAAACTCCCCATTTAAGACCAGGACATTTAAGGAGGTCATCCAGGAGTTAAACAGGACAGATTTGTCCACTCAGTGCCAAGAAGGGTCACAGCAGTTTACTTTAAGTTCTGGAGGACATAATACTAGATTACCTAACATATGTGTACTCATTTCTGCAATCCTTAAATTAAACAAAATTGGCTAATTTACTTATCTTACAGAAAATATTGGCATATATTTTGTTGTTTTTATTAAGTATATGATTAAATTTTGCCATATTTCCATGAATTAAATTAGTGATCTTTCAGAAAATATGTCTTTTATATTTATTCAGAATGGGTGTACTCATTTATGCTGTGCATTGTCTCCTAGAGCAGTGCTCCTCAAAGTTCGAACTCAAGGGGATTCAATCCAGACCAGCCTCCATTTCGTATTTTAAAAGCACTAATTGTGTGTAATGGATTAAAAGTGTAGTTGTAAATGACCATTAAATCCCCTAATCATTGAAGTGAGTCGACACCTTTACTTCCAGCCATAGATGGAGGTGTTGCCATGGAATAGTCATGAAAGGACTTTATTATTATATCGAGCCAAATGTCTATTTATTTGGTTATGTATTGGTTGTCTGGTGATATTCGCATAGTGCTTAATGTGGACATTGTGTTCCTGTTTGATTTTCGAGAGTGTTTATGTTTCTTGCCACATGCTTTTATTTTTACATTTAAAAAAGGAATTGAAGTAGTGTGGTGTGTGAACATTGGCGCACTTTTTCGTACGTGAAGCATCATTCTGATTTACGTTAGCAGAAAAGAATGATGAACTTTTGGGTTCATGCTTTACAAGTATAGGCTTACAAGGTTTCTCCCTATCTCTTAGCTCCTGGCTGATGAAGGGCCCAAGGTACCGTTATGTTAGCAATCTCTTCGGAAGCTATTAACTTACGTTTAGCTGGTTGTTAGCATATATGCAAGTTTCGAATAGCAGTGATGTCCATTTCACTTGCTAATGTTGTTATTCAGACAGAGTGTGATTCAATATTCCTGTCAGTGTTAAAATAATTAATATTACTCTGGTCTACTACAGTACAGTGAGGCAAGGTTATTACATTAGCATGTACACTAAAAATGTGATTTATTGTCACACAATTTATGATGTAGGCCAATTTATTTTGTTTTTATTTTATTAATTTATTTATTTATTTATTTTTTCGGGACAGTGCACATTAATGAACAATCTAACATTTCTGTACAGACTGTAAATGAGCCAGGTTATAGCATAAATGCTAATTTTCACCTGTAGTCCTGAGGCAGGAAGACAACAACATAAAAATAATACAACATAAAAGAACAGACAATATACAGTATCAAGTAAGAAACACATTAGCACACATTCAGGCAGATTACATCAATAAAGTTATTCAAAATGAGGACATATCTGGGAACTTTTAAGAAACTGTTTAAGGTGCATTTTAAATGTGCAGTAAGTAGGACATTCTTTAATATTTGTTGGGAGGCTGTTCCAAAAATGACCTCCTCTGATAGACAGAACAGTTTGTCCAAAGGTAGTTTTTCTGTGCGGGATCTCTATATCTCCTCTAAATGAGGCTCTGGTACAAAAACCTCTGTCAGACCTAGGTTTGATGTATGTGGAAAGAAAAGGTGGGGCCAATCCGTGAAAAACTTTATAAATTAAACAGCTATTTTTAAAATTAATAAAATTTTCAAAATTGAGCATATTGTATTTTCCCAAAATATTATACTGATGGAATGACAGAGGCTTTTGATCAAGTATTCTTATAGATTTTTTGAATAACATTTCTATGGGTTTTAAAATTGTATTTCCAGTAAGTGACCAGGTTGTGATGCAGTAATCTATATGTGAGAATATCATTGAATGTAGGAACATTTTAGCAGAAGTAATTGTCATTGATGGTCTGATTTGTTTAAAGTTATGTAAATTTAATTTGATTCTGTTTGCCGTAAGTTTAATGTGTTTTTTGAATGAAAGTGTTGGGTCCAGTGTGACCCCGAGGTACTTGAACTCTTCAACAATGTCAAGTTCCACTCCCCCCAGGAACACATTGGACCGCTCCAGTTTTATGAATTTTTTTGAGAAAATCATGGTAACAGTTTTCTTTTTGTTCAATAGTAGGCAGGATTTAAGCAGCCAATGCTGAATATTCTCCAGTGCTGATGTAAGAATGGATGATGCTTCCTGTGTGCTTTTAGCAGGTGTAAAAATAACTGCATCATCAGCATACATTTGGAAATGGACTTTTTGACAAATGTTTGGCATATCATTTATATATAGAGAGAACAGTACTGGTACCAAAATAGATCCTTGTGGGACTCCTGCTGAACATTCAAGGTAAGACGACATAGTGCCACTAACAGCTTGTCTTCTGTTGGACAAGTAAGATTGAAACCAAACTAGTGCATCTTCTGCAAAGTTGAACTGAGTCAGTTTAGACAGAAGGGCTCGATAATCTACTGTATCGAACGCCTTCTTTAAATCCAAAAAGACTGCACCAACACATGTGGTTTTATCAAGCGAGGATTTCATTGTTTCTACGAAGACACAGTTTGCAGTCTCTGTGGAGTGGTACTGGCGAAACCCAAATTGCATGGGGTGCAGGAGAGAATGGCCATTACTGAGATGTTTATTCAGCAGCTTGGATATCCACTTTTCTGCAACCTTAGATAGAACAGGGAGGATGCTGATGGGGCGATAATTTGAAATGTTTGTTTTGTCTCCTGATTTAAAAATTGGTGAGACTATAGCCACCTTCCATCCTGATGGAACAACTGCCATTTTAATAGATTTATCAGATGTGTTAGCGGGCATACCAGCACGTCTTTGTGTTTTTAAAAAAAATATGTATCAAGGCCAAATGCATCTTTGGCCTTTGATGGTTTCATGGGCTTAATAATGTTAGCCACTTCAAGATCAGTTATTTGCTCTAACCTGAAGACCGGCTGTCCAGGATTAATAGGCTTACAAACTATTTCTGAGGAACTAAACATTTGTGTTATTTCATTGACAGAATTAATAAAGAAATTATTGAATTCAGTTGCTAATTCTTTTTTAGCAGCTCGTTAACTTTTATTTTCAATCTATCATTGTCCATTTTATTTTGCTTTCCAATTAGTTTATTGATATTTTGCCATATTATTTTGCCATTTCCATTTGCACTTGTAATGACATCCAAGAAAAAATTTGCCTTGGCTTTACGTAAGGTATGAGTTGTTTTATTTCTCATGGAAGTAAATCTTTGCCTATCAATGTTAAGACGAGATTTTAAAAACACTTTGAGTAAGATGTCTCTTTCTTTCATAAGTATTTTGCAGTGATTATTCAACCAGGGTAGATGATTTCCCCTCTTTTTACCTTTTCCTCTTTTAATAAAAGCCTCCATAACATCTGTAATTTTAGCGTTAAATATCTGAGAGTTGGTTTCAATATCTTTATCAGAAAATAATCCAGACCAATTTACTTCATTTAGAGTAATATCAAGATTTTGATGTAGATGTTTTGGAATAAAAATGGTTGTAATGGTTATTAAATGTAGATGAATGAAATCGCTTTTTACTTAATTTTCAGGAGAAAGATAAAATTTTATGATCAGAAAGCCCTGTAATGAGATTGTATGTTTTACTAATCCTCTCAGCGTGGTTTGTGAATAACAGATCTATTAAAGTTTCCGAATGGTTTGTTATTCTGGTTGGTGTTTTTATCATTTGTGTTAAATTAAAATAGTCAGTAATTTGTTTAAGAGTCGTTCGTTCCCTCTTTATATTCCAGTTAATATTAAAATCAGCCATTAAAATAATTTCCTTGCTTTTATCACAGTGTTTAAGGAGAAGTTTAAGTTGTTCATAAAAATCATTTTTTGCAGTAGGCTTTCTATATATACACACTATAACAAAAGACATTGTTGTAGAAAGTGATATGTCAACACCTACACATTCCAAAACAATTTCACTCGGCCATTCAATCATTGTGCACTTTAAAGTATTTCTAACATACATTATTACTCCCCCACCCCTCCCATTATTTCTGTCCTTTCTAAATACATTATACCCAGGCATATTTACAACAGCCTCAGGGGAAGAATGGGTTAACCACGTCTCTGAAAGTCCTAAAAAGTCAATATTGGAACTGCACAACAGATGTTCCAGTTGTTCACATTTTGGTTTCATACTACGTATATTTAAGTGTCCGCCAAATAGTCCCTTTACTTTTGATAACGGATCCCAAACTACCCTTGCCTGATTTAATGTGCGAAATATTTTGTTGGTTCTGTGCCTTTTGAAGACTGGATTCCTGTGTTTTATTGGAGGAGTCTGTTGATTAACATTGCAAAAGTCAGCAACAGTTGTTTGTGTTAGCGGAGTCACACGCTCACCAGTGCACACTACCGCCGCGTCCCTCCTGCAGTGCAGCCTCCCCGGCGAGCCCGCCGCCACTGGCACGATCTCCGCCGTGCCCATGGAGAGTCCCAGCCCAGCAAATCCAGCACCGCGCCCCACACACACAGGGCGAAACAGCCCCTCCAAGGCCGCCCACGCCTCCGCACTCCACACCAACAGCCAACAACACGTCCGCGCCGAACCAGGAAGAGGCGCCGTCAGGGCACCCACCACCAAACAGCCCAAGACGTGGGAACTCCACAGGGCCCACAGTGCCCAGAGGTGGGTCAAACAGGCGATTTGACAGTGACCAGATGGTAGTGTATTGAGGGCCACTATTTGTTGGCACTGTTGTTTCTTCTGTAGCGCAAATGGTGTTGACCACTGTAGTTGGGCCTGGATTAACTTTGATGTCTCCAGCCAAAAGTAGTACAATCACCAATTGAGTAGAAATCACATTAATGTTGTTTGATGGAGATCTCTCACACACCTTAGATGAAGTTTTAGGAGGAACATTATTGAGGAATTTGGAATATAGAAGGTGATAGCTCTTGTTGATTTGTGTGTGTACACACAGTTTTGATTCTCTTGCAGACAACAATGCTTAACAGACACAATTAATAGTGTTGAAATATACAAAATTGTTATCCAACTTTGTAAAAGGCATCCAGATGACTGCATTAGATAGTCTGGGGGTTTTAGAAGAAAGCGCATAGCTCCTGCCAAACTGTGCATGCCCCCAGCCGCCATCTTCGGCTAGTCAAGCTTCAGATTGCAACTGTGTATCTGTTTGTGTATAGATTTGTTATGGACATTAATTTATAATTTAGATGTCTAATGACACTTTGTTGTTTGTTTTATTCAGCTCTTACAGTGTTTTTTGAAGATTAAACATCAGTTTCTAAGAGTAAAGTGCATCTGTTCAGCTGGGAATGCTACAGTAAGAGCTGGCTCTTCCTCTGGAGAGTAAGTGCTTTACCTACGTAGAAAAAACAACAGCTTCTCCTCATCAGTCCCACCACACATCTAAAAGCTGTTTAATGACCAAAGGATTTTGTGTAATGATCTAATTCATTGGCACTTCTTTAAAGAAAATGGATGCTTCTGAAAATAAAGAACCAGATCAGCACATGGAGGCCCCTTATAATGGAACGGAAGAGGAGGTGCTTCACCACTCTGATCGACAATGGAAACCCACGGAAAATATGCGTGTATATAAAGAAGGTGAGGCCCTTAAAAAGTAGAGAAAAGATTAATTCAGCTCTTCGAACAATGGAAGGTCCTGACTCGCAAAACAAGGGAAGAGCTAAAAACAGACGTTGGTGAGAGCAAACTGGTAGCGCTTATTAATACACTTGAGAAGGGAAGAAGAAGACAGCATTCATTCTTCAGATTTAAATTTAGGGGAACAGCAGGATGTTAGTGTAATGCCACAACAGCATGTGGTTCCATTTCCTATTCAATGTCCTACCAACATCACAGCAATGCATCCTACTGACATTACAGCAAAATCCTCACTTTTAAAATCTGATGTATTTTATCTCGCTCAAGCTGTCCAAAATAGCACAGCTCTGAACAGGCTGCCTGCAACAGAACCATCTGTGTTCAACGGTGATCCTATCCAGTTCATTGAGTGGAAGGCTGCATTTGTGTCGCTCATTGATGTAAGGGCCATTTCTTCTGCTGACAAGCTGCACTATTTAAAAAGGTACATTGGCGGTCCAGCTCGTAACTGTCTTGATGTTATCTTCTACAGGAATGATAATGAGGCTTATAATGATGTGTGGAACAAGCCGAACCAACGGTAAGGACAGCCATTTGATATACAAAAGGCATTCAGGGAAAAACTAGCCAAATGGCCTAAGATTCATCCTAGGGATGCTAAAGGTTTCAGAGAATTATCTGACTTCTTTAATGCATGTCATCAAGCTATGCCTCATGTCAAAGGGCTTGAAATATTAAATGATTGTGATGAAAATCAGAAACTTGTACACAAATTACCAGATTGGGCAGCAGCACATTGGAACCGTCAGGTCACGCAGACACTGACTGAGACTCATGACTCCAATGTTTATAGATTTTGTGATCTTCATGTCAATGGAAGCAGAGATTACTTGTAATCCTATCACCTCCTTCAGTGTTCCTTGTGCCTCTGATTCAAACAGCCACAGAAAAACTAATAAAGGCCCACTAAAGGGAATTCCAAAATGTGTTTCTTCTGCAAGGGCAGCAAGCATAAGATTCACAACTGTCCTAAATTTGTGGAAAAATCATTAGAAGAGAAACGGAAATATGTGAAGGATAACAAACTCTGCTATGTTGCATGAAACCAGGCCACAGCGCAAAAGACTGCCATTACCATCTGTCCTGTGACACCTGTAGAGGTAGACATCCAACGTGTCTACATGATGAAAATTATAAAAAGAAACTCTGCACCAGTTTCAAACCAAGGTGACACAGAGACAACTACATCTACGTCTCACAAAGTAGAGAAAAATGAGCCACCCACCAATTCTTCAATGATCGTGCCAGTGTGGGTATCAACTGAGAGGAACCAGGTTCTGAAAAAAATTGTTTATGCTCTGCTTGACACCCAGAGTGATACTGTGTTTATCGACAGAGAGCTGAGCATCAAGTTACAAGCTGACTCCTGTCCTGTGAGACTGAAGTTGACAACCATGACCGCAAAGGATATTGTCATGCCGAGTGAAAGGGTGTCAGGTCTCAAAGTAAGAGGGTACAGCTCCTCCATTGTCCTGATCCTGCTCCCAGCCTACACAAAGAACTCCATTCCAGTGTACTGTACTCATATACTTACTTGTGACACAGTATGACACGACACGACATTGGAAGCATCTCTCTACAATAGTGGATAAAATTCCACCAGCTGTCCAAAGGTTTTGGCACCAAAACATGTGATTTTAGGAGGAGACGATGAACTGTCCATACAGACCTAGGATGAAGCATTGTTTGTTTTATTCTGCTCTTATGGTGTTTTTTGAAGATTAAACCCTTTGTAAACATCAGTACTTGAGAGTTAAGTTCATCTGTTCAGCTGGGAATGCTACAGTAGATAAATGCATGTAAACACTTGAAAATAATTTATTTAGTTTTTAATATGTTTTTGGAGATGGTCTGAAATCATAGCGAAGACAAGTTATTAAAGGTTTTTCTGCATGACATTGTTGTCATGGCATTCATTGAGCGTATGACGTTTGATGTAATCGGGCGACACTTTACCTTGACCGCAGTGAGTGTTTGGTGCGAGGATGTCCATTACGAGGAAAAGAAAAGTTGACAAAGAAAATAGAGTTTTCAAATATGATTGGGCAGAGAGGTACGCATTCATTTTGCCCAAATCCAACACAAAGCCGTTCTGTTTGACAAAGACATTTTGAAAGGCAAAATCCACAAAATACAGAGGCGAGGACAGCAAACCTATGACAGCTCAAGTATTCATATGAATCAACAAACAAGTTGCTTGTAAGAGCTCTGACACAGCAAGAAAGAGCTACAGAATCATCTTATAGGGTGACCTGGGTAGGCTACCAGGCAAAAACCAGAAGACATTCTCTGATGCAGAGATAGTTAAAGAGTGTATAGCGTTGCCGTGCTGAATATGTCCCAGGACTGCTCTTCAGACAAAATGTCCTGTTGATGCACCTGTGGCTTATCTATTTATAGCCCAGTGTTGCGGGCGCGCCCCGATGACGTCATCAACCGAGGCTATATTACCACCGGGACAATTCTATCGACATGTTACACACATTATTCACAACTGGTCACGAATAAGACATTTCCCAATGCGCTGAGCATCTCATTCCGCTTTCTCAGGGAACAAGGTTACAGTTAAGTAACCGGGAACGATCTTCAAGAATGATGAAGGGCCACATATACACTTTCCAACTCTTCTCCAGCAGATTAATGCCAATCACCATCATCACCAACTTTCCTTTTTGGAGAATCTAGCTGAAAATTTCAGGAAGCGCTTTGAGGGCTTCAATGTTGGCAGATAAGTACTGCTCTGCATTCAATCTCCATTCCTGGTCAAGAATGTTGCCCATGTCTTGCTCTTTCCATTACATCAATGACCTCCTCTCTCTACTCATTTCTTCTCCTTTTCCTTCTGCTCTCTTCTTTTCTCACATTCTCCTATTTGCTCATCTCTTTCTACCTGTTCGACTCTTCATATTTTCTCTCATTACATTATCTCTCATCTCATTCATTAGCTGAAAATTTCAGGAAGCGCTTTGAGGGCTTCAATGTTACCTGACAAGTACTGCTCTGCATTCAATCTCCATTCCTGGTCAAGAATGTTGAGAATTTTTTAAAAGAAACCAAGAACTACCTCCCACTGGCAAACATAGCATCTCTGCAGACTGAATTAATTAAATTGCAGGAAAATGTGTCTTTACGGGAAGCGGAGTGTGACAATGTAAAAAACAAAAACAAATGAAAAGTTCCCTAACCTACTGATAGCATTCCCAGCCATGAATGTTGTGAAGTGATGTGATGGCGCCGTTGTGTGTGGCACGCCGTCTGTTGTCGTCTGCGGTTTTTAGTTTGTTCATGTCTATGTGGTCGTTGTTGCTTTTAGGTCAAATTGCATCAACACTTTTAGTATATGATCGACAAACACTTTTAAATTTGCCATTCTCCACTGAAGAACTACAAGATCAAACACCATCACGATACTCGCCTCCTCCCTTCCTGGCGGACCTACCGGCGTGGCTACATCGCTCACCATACTACGCTCCGGTGAAGAAGCGTCGGAAAAGACAGGGTAAGTGGGGCGGTGTGGCCGTCAAGCTCAAGATCCTGTTGCGGACAAGTTGAACACTAGACTCGATCGACTCACAAGGGAAGGTGATAGTAACTGCTCCTACGTTTGGCGTACAAGTCTGGATGCCTATGCGTGGAATATACCCATCTTACCTAACATGGGAGATCAACGACATCTACACCTCTCGCCACGCCTCTGCCGTCGCCGCCAGGGCGTTTCGCTACATTTTCTTCGCCCGCTGCGCAGAGCATCGTGCCAGATGAAAAGACCCTGTGCTGATAAAGATGGCCTTGATCAACGCGAGGTCTGTGGTAAATAAGACTTTTATTCTTAGAGACTTCTTCACTGCCTGATCATTAGACTTTCTTTTTACTTAGACTACCACCCAAGTGTAAATATTTTAATTCCCCTCGCTCTCTGAAAAGGGGGGGCGGATTGGCTACAATTTTTAAAGATTGTTTTCAGTGTCGGACTGTACAAAGAACTGTATACAACAGTTTCGAATTGCAGTTATCTGTGCTGGACTCTGACACTACACTAGCAGTTGCTGTGGTCTATAGGCCTCCAAAGCCACATAAAGACTTCATAATGGAATTCTCAGACTTTTTGGGGGGTATTATGCCAAACTTTGAAAGATTTTTAATTGTGGGGGACTTAAATATTTACATATGTTGCCCCCTAAACTCATTTACAAAAGATTTTATTAACTTAATAGAAGATTTTGACTTAGTGCAGCTTGTTGCAAGACCTACACACATAAAGGGGCACACTCTTGATCATATTCTGTCCCATGGGATACTGCTGGATGATATTGAGATATGTGACCATAGTTTCTCTGATCATAGCCCTATTATCTTTAATATGCCGCTAGCGCTAAATACTATAAATATTCATAAAACTGCCCTTAAGACGCAGAGTATCACTGCTGCTACCTCGGTCAATTTTTCTGCAGTGTTTAAGGAATTTTCTCATTATCTTGAACTTGTCTCACCAGAATTAAGCCCGGACGAACTACTTGATAATTTTAATTCTATATGCTGTACAATTTTAGATGATGTCACTCCAATGAGAACAAAACATCAAAAGTCAATCCCTGAGCCATGGGTGAATAATACTACTCGGACTCTGAGACATGCATTTAGAACGCCCGAGAGGAAATGGAAAAAGGATAAATTACAGATCTCCTATGAGATGCTTAAAGACTCCCTTCTTTAGTATCAGAATGAGTTGGGAGTGGCCAAATCAGACTATTTTTCCTCCCTTATAGACAAGAATTACAATAACCCTAGAATCCTTTTTAATGTTATTAATACTGTACTGAACCCTGTTGTTTCTATTTACCCGACTGAGTCAGTTGCTATACGTGAGCGGTTTTGCCAGTTTTTCATAGGCAAGATAGCTGTAATTAGAAACAATATTCAATTGACCACTGGTGATCCTGCAGGTCAGTTAAATTACAACGGCTTGCTCAGTAAGTTTACACCTATCTCAATAACTTTTTTAAATGACACTGTGAAGCAGCTAAAACCTACAGGTTCACCATTAGATACTATCCCGGCACGATTATTTAAACAAGTGTTTAATGTAATGGGTCCGACACTTTTACATTTTATAAACAAATGCCTTGAGTTAGGAGTTGTTCCTGAGTATTTGAAACACGCATCAGTGCAACCCAGACTTAAGAGGCCTAACTTGGATTCCTCCGATTTATAAAATTTTCGACCTATTTCTAATCTCCCATTCGTGACAAAAATTTTAGATAAAGTAGTAATGTGTCAGCTTCAAACATTTTTGGTCGACAAATTGTTGATATATTTCAATCCGGTTTTAGAAAATTTCACTCTACTGAAACGGCTCTGGTAAAAGTGCTCAATGACAATTTCTTAGCCACTGACTCTGGAGACTCGGTAGTGTTGGTACTTCTGGACTTAAGTCCTGCATTTGACACGGTGGACCATAATGTCTTGCTGTCTCGTTTAGAACACATAGTGGGCACCAGAGGTTCAGTCTTACATTGGTTTCAGTCTTATCTGACAAACAGGAGTTTCTCAGTTAACATTGGTAACTATCGATCTTCCTCTGTAAAGCTGACGTGTGGAATTCCTCAAGGCTCCACACTAGCCCTTATGTTGTTTTCTTTATAAATGCTTCCTTTAGGTACTATTTTTAAGAAATATGACTTGAGTTCTCATTGTTATGCAGACGACACACAAATATATTTTCCCCTTAAACATAAAAATAATTTAGAACAGATGGCTGCTTGCCCTGAGGATGTTAAATCATGGATGTCACTGATTTTTTGAAGTTTGAATGAGAATAAGACTGAGGTTATGGTGTTTACATCTTCCAGTGTACATGACACAACAAATGTGAATCTTGGTGCCTTGGAACCTTATGTTAAGCCATACGTTAAAAAACCTGGGAGTGGTACTGGACAGTGCCCTAAAACATGATAGACAGGTAAATCAAGTTGTGAAGGCAAGCTTCTACCAGATTCGAACCCTGATAAAAATTAAGTCTTTCCTTTCATTCTCCAATTTTGAAGAAGTTATACAGGGTTTTATCACTACAAGGCTAGATTATTGTAATTCGCTTTATTTGGGGATCAGTCAGTCATCCATAAATCGCCTGCAGATAGTCCAAAATGCTGCTGCTAGAGTTTTGACAGGAGTTCGTAAACGGGAACATATAACTCCTGTCCTTCAGTCACTACACTGGCTGCCGGTGTATCACAGAATTAATTTTAAAGTCCTGCTATTAGTTTTTAAATCATTAAATGGGTTAGCGCCTGCTTACCTTTCTGATCTACTGACACTTCACCAACCTACAAGAGCTCTTAGGTCTGCGAACTTAGACCTCTTAGTGGTTCCTAGATCAAAACTTAAAAATAGAGGACAAAGAGCATTTTCTACTGCTGCTCCAAGACTGTGGAACAATCTCCCACCTGAAATTAGAACTGCACCCATCCTTTCCATTTTTAAAGTGAGGTTAAAGACTTTTCTACAACCCGAATTCCGGAAAAGTTGGGACGTTTTTTAAATTTTAATAAAATGAAAACTAAAGGAATTTCAAATCACATGAGCCAATATTTTATTCACAATAGAACATAGATAACGTAGCAAATGTTTAAACTGAGAAATTTTACACTTTTATCCACTTAATTAGCTCATATAAAATTTAATGCCTGCTACAGGTCTCAAAAAAGTTGGCACGGGGGCAACAAATGGCTAAAAAAGCAAGAAGTTTTGAAAAGATTCAGCTGGGAGAACATCTAGTGATTAATTAAGTTAATTGATATCAGGTCTGTAACATGATTAGCTATAAAAGATTAGTCTTAGAGAAGCAGAGTCTCTCAGAAGTAAAGATGGGCAGAGGCTCTCCAATCTGTGAAAAACTGCGTAAAAAAAATTGTGGAAAACTTTAAAAACAATGATCCTCAACGTCAAATTGCAAAGGCTTTGCAAATCTCATCATCTACAGTGCATAACATCATCAAAAGATTCAGAGAAACTGGAGAAATCTCTGTGCGTAAGGGACAAGGCCGGAGACCTTTATTGGATGCCCGTGGTCTTCGGGCTCTCAGACGACACTGCATCACTCATCGGCATGATTGTGTCAATGACATTACTAAATGGGCCCAGGAATACTTTCAGAAACCACTGTCGGTAAACACAATCCGCCGTGCCATCAGCAGATGCCAACTAAAGCTCTATCATGCAAAAAGGAAGCCATATGTGAACATGGTCCAGAAGCGCCGTCGTGTCCTGTGGGCCAAGGCTCATTTAAAATGGACTATTTCAAAGTGGAATAGTGTTTTATGGTCAGACGAGTCCAAATTTGACATTCTTGTTGGAAATCACGGACGCCATGTCCTCCGGGCTAAAGAGGAGGGAGACCTTCCAGCATGTTATCAGCGTTCAGTTCAAAAGCCAGCATCTCTGATGGTATGGGGGTGCATAAGTGCATACGGTATGGGCAGCTTGCATGTTTTGGAAGGCTCTGTGAATGCTGAAAGGTATATAAAGGTTTTAGAGCAACATATGCTTCCCTCCAAACAACATCTATTTCAGGTAAGGCCTTGTTTATTTCAGCAGGACAATGCAAAACCACATACTGCAGCTATAACAACAGCATGGCTTCGTCGTAGAAGAGTCCGGGTGCTAACCTGGCCTGCCTGCAGTCCAGATCTTTCACCTATAGAGAATATTTGGCGCATCATTAAACGAAAAATACGTCAAAGACGACCACGAACTCTTCAGCAGCTGGAAATCTATATAAGGCAAGAATGGGACCAAATTCCAACAGCAAAACTCCAGCAACTCATAGCCTCAATGCCCAGACGTCTTCAAACTGTTTTGAAAAGAAAAGGAGATGCTACACCATGGTAAACATGCCCCGTCCCAACTATTTTGAGACCTGTAGCAGAAATCAAAATTGAAATGAGCTCATTTTGTGCATAAAATTGTAAACTTTCTCAGTTTAAACATTTGCTATGTTATCTATGTTCTATTGTGAATAAAATATTGGCTCATGTGATTTGAAAGTCTTTTAGTTTTCATTTTATTAAAATTTAAAAAACGTCCCAACTTTTCCGGAATTCGGGTTGTATTTGATCTGTCTTATACAAAATGAATGTTGCTGCAGTTGGCCTGTTTGTCATTGTCTTTTATTGTGTTATGGTGCTTATTTTACATTTTTGCATTCTGTATAGCACATTGGTCAACGGAAGTTGTGTTTAATTGTGCTTTATAAATAAAGTGATTGATTGATTGATTGATTGAAGAACTCATACTGCAGCAGCTTGACTAACGAACATTTAGGCCAGTGTCTAGCAATCACACCTTTTATGCCACAATTTAAGCATCTGATGGAAGACAGACAGCGCCATTTCTCACGTTAGACTGCATTGTATTTTGCACCATGTTACTTTTGGGCAACTTCTTTTTGTGTTTTGTTCCATTTAATGTTGACTCTTAAATTAAATTTTTTGCTACATTTGCAGTTGTTATCAATGTATTCTGAAAGCAAAAGTCACTTGTGTTGATAAGTAATGAATGCTATGCACCCTTATTAAAAACAGGTTTTGTGATAACCAATAGTTTTGGTCCTTTGACACTGATGAAAATTCAGATGTGGACCTTTAAAAGCAGACTTTGAGAACCCCAGGCCTATAGGATTAAATGTGAACTTTTATATTTGTCCATTTCTTTAAATGCAAGATATCTATTTATATATAAGAAATGTTTTGTGGTTATTAGTTGAATTTATGTACGTAGACAAGTATTAATTAATGCTATTTAATTATACATTGAGAATTGCTTCATGTGTTTTTTTGTTGTTGTTTATTTATTTATTCCTTTGTTTTTCTCCTTGGTTGATGTGTCATTGTTTTGGTATTATTATTGTTATTTGTTATCATGATAATATTGTACAGTCATGTGACCTTTGATCACCTCTGGTTGTGGTTGTCTGTTAGCAACAAAATCTGCAAAGCAATGCTTTTGATAACCTGAGATCAGTTTTGTACAGCTTTGTTTTTGCCCACTCTGCCCACTATATTTTGCAGAACTGCTTTAGTTCAGCCAAAAAATAATAATAATAAATAAAATAATAATAATAATAATAATAATAATAATAATACTAATAAAAACATCTCCATGGCCTCTTCCTTTGTGGCTGGTGATGTTGTTTTGGAACACCATGTCAACAATGCTCCTGTTCCATTCAAAATAATCTTAATTGTCCACCTGAATGATCTCAAACTTAAATTCTGAAAAATATTTGGACATTTACAATAAATAATAGAAGTTGTCACAGAAGGACTAAAAATCTAAATAATCAACAGTCATAGTTTAACCCTTTATAAGTGTATTGACATAGTAAATTTTCCCCCAGCTTTTCTAAAGGAGAGGCCATGACTTCTTAGATAGTCAGTTTGGGTAACTCTGATTTAAACTGAAATTCATCTGCACCTTCTACCGCTCCTTCCACCTCTTCCACCCTGTTGTCCACTTCCTCTATGTCCATGTTTTCTCACAGTTTCTGCTCTTCCTCTTTCCATTACATCAATGACATCTCATGACAAATACATCTCTCTCTACTCATCTCTTCTCCCTTTCCTTCTGCTCTCCTCTTTTCTCACATTCTCCTATCTCCTATTCTACCTGTTTCACTCTTCATATTTTCTCTCATTACATCCCCTTTCTCTACCCACTCCACTGCCTTATAGACCCTTTCGCTAAACTTTAAAACGTAAATATAGGCCGTAATAAGGTGTTTGCACAAACGACCTTGTCAGAAGATTGTGTATGTGCCTTTAAGGGAAGCCTGGGGTAAGAGGAAGAGGCATGTAATGTAACGTAAGGACTAATGAATAATACTTGTGTTTCTGGACCTCTGTTCTTTTGTTGGTTTAGTTATTAAACTAAAGAAAGAGTCATCATCTGCCTCCTTTCTTGACATGGTGTCAGAAGTGGCCATGTAAAAAGATAACTTCCTTACCAAAAATGCCACTTTTCAAACTGCCATACAACTCTACATTCGACAAGACGGGAGAATGGCCATCATGGTGGCTGCATTTAGTTAGATACAAAACGGATGCCAAACTCACAGAAGAGGCAGAAAATATTTACAAATCATTCGTTTTCAATGAAAGAACAAAAGAAGATGATTTTGAGACCGTTTTAAAGAAGTACGATGACTATTTCATGCCGCAGACCAACGTCATACACGAGAAGGCACAGTTTCACAGTTCAAAGCGAGGTGAAAAAGCTGAGACATTTATTAGTTCACTGTACGAGTTGTCAGAAAACTGTGATTTTGCTGCTAACAGAAATAAGAACATCAGAGACAGATTAGTTGTAGGAATTAGAGACAAGAACCTGTCTAAAAGATTACAACTAAATAAAGATCTCACTCTGGATGTCGTGGTAAAATTGGTAAGACAAGCTGAGGAAGTTACACACCAGGTCAGCCAGCAGGGGGATCCAATGTGTAGCGTTCAAGAGATCAGGCGACCTAAACAGTGTACTACAGGTCTACAAAGTACAGCAGAGAGCGCCAAACTGGAAAAACAAAAAATGGTGAGGACAAATGCAGCCAACGTGGCAAGACAAAACATAAAGACAGAGAGAAATGTCCAGCCTTAGGAGCAGAATGCAGGAGATGTCATAAGAAAGGTCATTGGGATCGCATGTGCAAAACTAAATTAGTTCCTGAAGTCATGAGGGAAGAAAGACAATCTGAGTCATTTTACCTTGGATCTGTACAAAAGACAGAAAAAAAAACACAGAGACATGGACTGTCACTCTGACAATTGGAAACACACCTGTAGCATTTAAGATATATACTGGAGGAGATGTGACAATAATTAGTGAATAAACATTCCAAAATCTACAAAATAAACAAGAACTGTGCAAAACAAATGTCACACTAAACAGTCCAGGAGGCCAGCTGAAATGCATGGGTCTATTCAAAAGTCACATAAAGCATAAAGAAAAACACTACGAACTGACCATATATGTTGTAAAGGGTCCAACAGTGAATAATCTTCTCATTGGAAGTGCAGCTGAAGAAATGGGTCTGATTAAACGAATATAAGAGGTCAATACAACCATTGGGGACCATGGAAGGCTTAAGACTGAACCAGTTAAGATTCTACTCAGAGAAAGAGCAGAACTGTATGTGGTTAATACCGTCCATAGAGTTCCTTTGCCACTGCTTCAGAAAGTAAAAGAAGAACTAGAAAGGATGGAAGCAAGTGGAGTGATTGAAAGAGTCACCCAACCAACAGACTGATGTGCACCTATAGTGCCTGTTATCAAACCCAGTGGACAGGTTTGTATATGTGTAGACCTGAAAAGACTGAATGGAAACATCAAAAGAGAACGATTCACGCTGCCAACAACAGATTAAATTCTCGCAAAACTAGCAGGTGCAAAAGAAATCACATCGCTAGATGCTGCAAGTGGTTTTTTGCAGATACCACTGCATCCTGAGAGTAGCCGTTTAACAACTTTCATCTCGCCATTTCCCAGGTACTGATTTAAAAGTCTTCCTTTTGGCATCAGCATTGCAACTGATATCTTTCAGCGGAAAATGAAAGAGCTGTTGTATGGCTTGGAAGGAGTCCAAGTGTACATGGATTATGTCATCATATATGGAGCGTCCATGCAAGAAAATGACACGTGACTGAAGCAGAAACAATGGAACTCCCCGGCCTGAGGTTAAACAAAGACAAATGTAAGATTCAACAAAGTGAGCTATATTTCCTGGGTCGGGTAGTTAACGAGAATGGAGTCGGAGCAGACCTAGAGAAAGTCAAAGCTATCACTGAACTTTTAAGAGTTTAAGAGAGTTCTGGGGATAATTAACTACATGGGAAAATATACAGTACAGACCAAAAGTTTGGACACACCTCCTCATTCAAAGAGTTTTCTTTATTTTCTATGACAATTGTAGAGTCACATTGAAGGCATCAAGGGCTATTTGACCAAGAAGGAGAGTGATGGGGTGCTGCGCCAGATGACCTGGCCTCCACAGTCACCGGACCTGAACCCAATCGAGATGGTTTAGGGGTGAGCTAAATCTACAATTTTCTACAATTTTCATAGTCATGAAAATAAAGAAAACTCTTTGAATGAGAAGGTGTGTCCAAACTTTTGGTCTGTACTTTATATCCCACTGGGCAACACTGGAAGGCCCACTATACAACATTTTAAGAATTGAAACAGCATGAACTTGGGACCGAGCATTTCAACAACTAAAGGAAGCTCTTATGACATTGCCAGTATTGTCATTTTATGATGTAAAGAAGCCAACAACTGTATCTGGTGATGCAAGCAGTTATGGCTTGGGAGGAGTACTACTCCAGCAACATGGAGACTGCTGGGAACCTGTTGCATACTGTTCATGAACCCTCACTAATGCTGAATGTCAGTATGCACAGATAGAGAAAGAGTGTCTTGCAGGAGTCTGGGCATGTGAACATTTAAGCAAATATCCGAGTGGAATGGGGCATTTCAAACTTATTACAGAACACAAGCAGCTGGTTCCTTTCATATACTGTAAAGATTTGGACAATGTACCGCTCAGATGCCAAAGACTTTTGCTCAGACTAATGAGATTCAATGTGACAGCTGAGTATGCTCCAGGTGAAACACTTTTTGTAGCAAACACCTTATCGCGAAGCGCACAGATCAGCCTTTGACAGCCTTCCTGCTTAAAAAAAAAAAAAAAAAATTGAGATGCAATGCAAAAAGATGAGAAATTGCAGAGAGTGAAGCATCCCTTGGCAAGAGACTTTCATGCATTCAAGAGTGAATTGTGTGAGGCTATAATTTCTTCAAGGAGAAATTATTGAGCGAATACATAAAGGACACCTGGGCTTGACCAAATGTAGGGAGAGAGCACAGACATCCATATGGTGGCCAGGACTATCTTAACCAAAAATGTGAATTCTGCTGCGAACACAGGAAAACACAGAGAAAAGAACCTCTGAGCCCAACTCCCTTACCTGATAGACCATGTCAGCACCTGGGGTTAGATTTATGTAAGTACAAAAGTAAAAACTACATTGTACTCTCTGACTATTATTACAGATTCTTGGAAGTCCTACACTTATCGAACACCATAGCTGGACAAGTTATCATCAAGCTCAAAGCAACATTTACACAATTCAGCATGCCAGAAGTAATCGTTATGGATAATGGCAGCCAATTCACGAGCGAAACAATTCCAGTCATTTAGCCATGAGTTTGAATTTATGTATGTAACATCAAGCCCACATCATCCCTCAAGAAATGGACATGCAGAACGTGCAGTCCAGTCAGCAAAAGCCATCCTACGGCAAAAAATTACAGAATGACCCCAAATGCGTCAAGTGAAGTGAGCCCAGCAGAGCTTTTGATGGGACGGAGACTCAGAAATACATTACCAACTCTGGACAGAAACTTCAGTCCGAAGTGCCTGGATCAGAGACTGATACGGAGACGAGAAGCTGCTGCTAAGCAACAACACACATTTTATTTTAACAGCAGGCATGGAGTGAGAAACTTACCTTCCTTAAGCTGGATGAGAAAAAAAAAACAGTGGAGGACCCCAGCAACGGTAGTGAGACAAGGTGCAACAGAGCGCTCCTAAATGATCAGTAGCCCGGAAGGGGGATTGAAAAGGTGGAATCGCGGTCACTTACAACTTAGTCCCTCTGAGAGCAGTGAAACAAACTGTGATGAGGACACCCTTTGAACAAATGACTCACTGCCTATACAGTCGTGGCCAAAAGTTTTGAGAATTACATAAATATTAGTTTTCAAAAAGTTTGCTGCTAAACTGCTTTTAGATCTTTGTTTCAGTTGTTTCTGTGATGTACTGAAATATAATTACAAGCACTTCATACGTTTCAAAGGCATTTATCGACAATTACATGACATTTATGCAAAGAGTCAGTATTTGCAGTGTTGGCCCTTCTTTTTCAGGACCTCTGCAATTCGACTGGGCATGCTCTCAATCAACTTCTGGGCCAAATCCTGACTGATAGCAACCCATTCTTTCATAATCACTTCTTGGAGTTTGTCAGAATTAGTGGGTTTTTGTTTGTCCACCCACCTCTTGAGGATTGACCACAAGTTCTCAATGGGATTAAGATCTGGGGAGTTTCCAGGCCATGGACCCAAAATTTCAACATTCTGGTCCCCGAGCCACTTAGTTATCACTTTTGCCTTATGGCACGGTGCTCCATCGTGCTGGAAAATGCATTGTTCTTCACCAAACTGTTGTTGGATTGTTGGAATCCAGAATTTTGGGCAGAATTGTGAGTGAGCCCACTCCCTTGGATGAGAAGCAACACCACACATGAATGGTGTCAGGATGCTTTACTGTTGGCATGACACAGGACTGATGGTAGCGCTCACCTTTTCTTCTCCGGACAAGCCTTTTTCCAGATGCCCTAAACAATCGGAAAGGGGCTTCATCGGAGAATATGACTTTGCCCCAGTCCTCAGCAGTCAATTCACTATACTTTCTGCAGAAGATCAATCGGTCCCTGATGTTTTTTTTTTGGAGAGAAGTGGCTTCTTTGCTGCCCTTCTTGACACCAGGCCATCTTCCAAAAGTCTTCGCCTCAATGTGCGTGCAGATGCGCTCACACCTGCCTGCTGCCATTCCTGAGCAAGCTCTGCACTGGTGGCACTCCGATCCCGCAGCTGAATCCTCTTTAGGAGACCATCCTGGCGCTTGCTGGACTTTCTTGGACGCCCTGAAGCCTTCTTTACAAGAATTGAACCTCTTTCCTTGAAGTTCTTGATGGTCCTATAAATTGTTGATTTAGGTGCAATCTTAGTAGCCAAAATATCCTTGCCTGTGAAGCCATTTTTATGCAACGCAATGATGGCTGCACGCGTTTCTTTGCAGGTCACCATGGTTAACAATGAAAGAACAATGATTTCAAGCATCACCCTCCTTTTAACATGTCAAGTCTGCAATTCTAACCCAATCAGCCTGACATAATGATCTCCAGCCTTGTGCTCGTCAACATTCTCACCTGAGTTAACAAGACGATTACTGAAATGATCTCAGCAGGTCCTTTAATGACAGCAATGAAATGCAGTGGAAAGGTTTTTTTGGGATTAAGTAAATTTTCATGGCAAAGAAGGACTATGCAATTCATCTAATCACTCTTCATAACATTCTGGAGTATATGCAAATTGCTATTATTAAAACTTAAGCAGCAACTTTCCAATATTTATGTAATTCTCAAAACTTTTGGCCACGACTGTACAGACTTGTAAAGGATGGAGGGTAACAAGGTCTGGTTGAGTGAGTAAACCAGTTAAGAAACTTAATTTGTAATGCATTATGTCTTGCAAGTAGTGTAAGAATTGTGGTTAACACGCTGTTCAATATCAAGGTTAGACATTAAAGTAAAGTGAAAGGAAATAAAATGTTAGTAAGTGTAAGAAACATTATGACTATTGAGTCAGCATGCATATAAATTCTGTAAATCATGGAACATGTGATTGTTTAAGAGAGCTTAAGCTGAATTTTAAAACACAGTCTTGTACTAATGTACAGAGTAAATATATGTTCATGGTAATGTTTTGATACAGTTAATCCTGTAACATAAAAGGTTATAGCAAATTCTTAAAAGGGGACGATGTCAGAAGATTGTGTATGTGTCTTTAAGGGAAGCCCAGGGTATGAGGAAGATGCGCGTAATGTAAGGACTAATGAGAAACACTTTTATATCTGGACTTCTGTTCATTTGTTGGTTTCGTTATTAAACAAAAGAAATGTCAAGGTGCAGGAGGAGTGTCACCGTGGAAAGAACAGGGTCTGGGTCCAAATGCAGGGAAGAATATTTTAATTAGAACAAAACCAAAAGGCCAACACGGCAAAAACAAAACAGAAACGAATCACAGGAAACAAGCCGAAATGCACACATGAATAACCAGGACATATACAAATGACAATTAATACAGCGTATTAGCGTACAGCGTACTAATACAGCGTACTAATACAGTATACAGCGTACTAATACAGTGGTGTGTGAGACGAGCAATGAGCAACAGCTGTGTGTGATTGAGTGAAAAGGTGTGCGGAGTGAAGGTAAATGAGTCCGGGAGCAAGGGAGAAACACAGGTGTAGCAACTAAAACACTAATGAGGTAACCAGATAGGCGGAGTAAGAAAAGAGACAGGACAAAACACATGGCACCAAACAAACACAACACTCACAGAAGACATGCACACCAGCTGAAGACGGTGACAAGAAAGAGTCATCGTCTGCCTCCTTTCTTGACAGACATTGTGACACTGTCACACAGAACACATTTTAACCTGTTCAATTTATTTTAAGTATTTTATTTATTATGTATTTGAGTTTTAAGAGGTTTTCATGATGTCTTAGCCATTTTATTCCTCTTAACCATTTTAATGTGTGTATGTCTTTACATGAATTGGTAAATTCATAATAAATTTGGTGTTTGACCAAAAGCTGGACTGAGGAGGTATCTTTTTAAACACTCTAATCCCTCACACAGTTAAACTGATCCCATTTTAAATTTATGTAATTCGGCCGATAAGGCTGATCGTTACAACCTACAGGGTCATTTTTGGTTGGAGGACAGTGTTAAATAAATATGATCATACACACTTAATATGTTGTTACTATTGCATTACAATGTACTACACAAACAGTTCCTGCCAACAAATAAATCCACAATGAATGTTTGTGAATGTTTTAGTTCTTACCCTTTTTTCAGTGTTGAATTATTCACCCATTTCATGTTGCCCTCTTGCTCTCTGTCAGATAAACCAATCCACGCTCTGTCAACATCTTTCATATATGAAGATATGAACCTCTGTGTGTGAATAAAAGGAATTAATGTAATTGCACTCATTCACTGACAGACACACAAACAAACTCACCTGCTTCTCTTCAGTGTTGATAATGACCAGATCAGCACCATGATCCCTGCAGTATTGCCTGCTGTCAGACCAGCTCTTCAACTCATTAGATATGAAATAACAAACTGGACCACACAGATTTTTGTACATGAACACTTTTCAAAACTGTATAGATACATGAAAACTGAAGTGTATAGACACACACACACACACACACACACACAAACACACACACACATATATATATATATAATATATATATATATATATATATATATATATATATATATATATATATATATATATATATATATATATATATATATATACATATATATATATATATATATATATATATATATATATATAAAACAGATTTGTACTGACCTTGTTTATATTCTTTCTTCAGTTGACCACTCTCCAGCTCCAGTTTCTTCTGACTCAAAGAGCTGAAGTTGTTCTGCAGTTGGTCTTTTTCAATCTTGATATCAGTGTATTTTTCCTGTAAGCTGTTGATAGTTTGATTGAACTCCTCAACTGTGATCTTGTAACTCTTTATCAGGTCTCTCTCTTCTGTGATGGTGGTCTGCTGCAGTATGATGAAGACCAGCAGAAGAACACAAATGAGCGCCAGACTCACTGTGATCAACGCCAAACATCTACTTCCTCCTGACCAAAACACACAAATATTAATGAATACCCAACATATTACTAGAAATTAAGTTTCAAACTAGCCTCTACAATAATCAGTCTTTGTCTTTAAATAATGTTGTAGAGTTTTTATTATCTTTTATAAGACAAACATTGCTATACAGCAGGGGTTGGCAACCTACGGCACGCGTGGAAATGAGATAATAACTTCTCATAGTCACACAGCCTGTTAGGTGCTATAAATACTATTAAGTGTGAGAATTAACTTGCGCTAGTCTACGGATGCATGCACAAACGCTGCATATACTGCGATCTCGGATATCTGTGTGTGAGTGGTGTGTGTGTGTGTGTGTATGTGCGCATTAAACTGGAGATTAAGCTGAGTTGTTTTAATGCATTGGTCTTATAAAACACACGGCACACTGTGTGTAATTTTTGTTTTTTGAAAAGTAAAAAAAAACTATTTAGTAAAAAATATTCAGAAACTATTTACATCAAATAGTTTTTTTATCGTATCATTTAAAAATGTGTATGTATCGTTTAAATACAGAAGGGGGGCTATGGGTGTTAGCACAGTGGTTAACCAGAAAAAAAAAAAAATGTCACGTCATGCCGAAATGGCTGTCGATCCCTGCTATACAGTAACAATGTTGGTTTAAGGTAAAAGGTCCAAATAAGAACATTATTAGACAAATTAGCAAGAAAATAATTATATTTTGATATATTTAAAATAAATGCGGAAACGTTGACCACAAATCCAGTCTTAAGTGTCAATTTTAATTTTACAATATTTGGCTGAGATACAACTATTTAAAAATCTGTAATCTGAGGGAGCAAAAAAGCAATTCTTAGCAATCCATATTACTAATCAAAAAAGTTGTTATATATTTACAGTAGGAAATTTACAAAATATCTTCATGGAACATGATGTTTACTTAATATCCTAATGATTTTTTGGCATTTCTTTTGACCAAAACAATGTTTTTTTTGGTTATTGCTAAAAATATACCCCAGAGACTTAAGACTGATTTTGTGGTCCAGGGTCACATGTTTTTCTTAGAATAAATACTTAAAGTTGTATTTAACCATTAATTTCCACATTATCGACACTATTAATAACACAATTTCTGCTTTAAAGTAATTTATTTTCTTACTGTGTTTTAGATCCTTTCCTTCATCCTGGCGGTGACTCTGAGGTCTAGTTGTGTTCTGAACATCTCTGTGTTTAACATTTTCATAAATTTCCTCTAATTCCATTATTCACTGATGATATTTCTTCTTCACAGATAAGCTGTTCTTAAGAACAATGACTAGTTCTATGTCTACACAGGAAGTGAATTAATTACACACTGGCCTTTGACAAGAATAAAGTTCACACTTAAAAACTCTGTGCTGCTATGCTTGTGTGTTACACACTGAGCCACATGTTATCAGCTGCAGAAGCCAACCAGATTAGTCTGTGAACACTCAAATGGACTCAAACTGTCTTAAAAAGGCCGGACTGGACCTTTATATTAATGATGCAAGAAACAAAGCAGCCAGTGTTGCCAGATTGGATTGGCGATTTCCAGCCCAAAAGCTCACAATCCAGCTGCTTTCAAGGATATATCAACCTGGACTGTTTTAAAGATAAAAGACAGTATCGTATATATATATATATATATATATATATATATATACAGATTTGGATTAAATAATTACACTGTGCTCTAATTTCAGAGTTGCAGTGAAATCAACAGGTGCTATTCCCGTTTTGAGAGTTAAAACATTCTTTCACTCTTTACCATATATTTAGGCATTATGATCACTCATACAGCTTACACATTTAAAATAAGATCTGTTATTTTAAAACTAAAAACCCATCACTCATGAATCATCAGTCATCACGTCTGTCTGCAGATCCGGCTGTGACATCAGCATCAGCTCCTCTACACTGCCCATCTGACCAAAATCCTATAGTATTGAGGCATCAGACGTAAGATATGACATGTTAGCACAAAGACATCATGGTCACGTGTCGGAGCTGTGCTCAAACTACGCGGCATCACATAGCAAAGAAAGGAATTTTTTTTACTTTGCGTCTGAATAACATACATGTGGATAAGCGTACATGTAAATAAGTACATTAATAATCATTTGGCTTTGTCCTATTTTGCCCCAAGGAAGGCTTTAAGGTGGTAATGACCATGATAACAGTTCCTAAAGTACACATCTCTCTCCCCAGTGGCATAGAGTCTGGGTGTGCAGGATATGCAGGTGCATATGGGCCCGGGCAGTTTGGGGGTACGTTGAGCTGGGAGAAACTTTTAATTGAAACAATGAAACAAATAGAGCCCTGCATGGGCCCGGCCCTTGTCCAACAGCTTCTGGGAATTCTTGGCCCAAGTCTGACTGGATACTGTGACTTTTTTCTCTCTCTCTCCCCCATTACACTGCTAAACAAGTTTTGTTTTTTAATGGCAACGTTGTAATATTTCTATTTGTTTCTTTATCAAGTTAATTTAGAAATATGTTTGGAACATTTTATGTTATGTAAATTATGTTTTTTTAAAGGAATGCGTGAACACCTGACACATGCATTTTATGGTATTAATTAAAATATTTAACCTAGATAAATGAGCACTGTTAGGCGCATATCCAATCGTTTGTCCAGAGAATGAGCCATTTGCAGGACATGAAGGTGCCAGCATGCATTTTTTTTAATGACAGTGGAAACTTAAAAATATGCCCTCATTAAAAAAAAATGTGCTTCTGAGCGCTGCATACACCCGCACGTGCTAAAGCCTGTCAAACAGCACCTGATTATTGAACTAAGTTATCTTTTGTGCTAATACTGTCAAAACACAGATGGTTTACATATTGACTCAGTTGGTTATGTCTAAAATGAAAGTAAACAGTTGAGAAAAAAATTTATGCGTGCCTGTATATTAGACGTGTGCAGGTCTTAAAGTAGGCTTATTAAACATGCAGCCTACTGTCATTTAGGGATAGATCACTCTAAAATTTCATTTCTGTCATTATTTACTCACTGTCACATTGTCCCAAACCTGTATTAATAAAAAGATATTTTGAAGAATTTGGGTACCCAAACAGTTGCTGGTGTCACGATCATTAGATGGAGTGCCCATGAACTTCAGTAGAGGGCACTCCACTCAGGACCATTCCACCCATCAACCACCGGATGTCACTTGGACACTAGCACCTCTTATACTGTTGCACCACACCCAAACTACATTCCCCATGAATCACTGCATCACAATCACCTTGCCACACCTGCACCTCATTCATCAGCCAATTTCCATGCCACACCTGCACCTCATTTACACACACATAAAAGCAGCACATTCACTCTCACTCACTGCGAAGTCTTGTTTAGCCTGTCTGACATTTCCGAGCGTTTTTCCTAGTGTTTGTTCTCCCTGTGTATGATCTTGGATTGTTTAAACTGACTCTGATTCTCTGCTGCCTGCCCTGATTTCTGCTCGTTACCGTTTATGATTCTGGATATCCCTAACATACCTGTCGCCATTCCTGATTTCTGCCTGTATGACCATTCTCTTAATAAAGTTTCTGCACATGGATCCGAACGCCTCTGACTCCCTGTTACAGCTGGTCCACATTGAATTTGATTGTAGCAAAAAATACTCTGGAAGTCTCTGTCAACCAGCAACTGTTTGGTTTTCCACATTCCTCAAAATAGCATTTATGTTCAGAATAAGAAAGAAACATTTAAGTTTACAACCAATTTTGAGAGCGTAAATGGTGGTATAAAAATAAAACACTATGACAGAATTAACAGACAGCTGACCGAATTTTATTTTTGAGTGAACTATTACTTTAACGTTAATAAAACAACAAAACACAGAGAAAAATAAATTTAATATGGTTGCTTTAGGAATCAGTTTATATAGTGTTTTATTTTTATATTTGTTCATTTATTTTCTTGAATGCACCTGCTAAATACCCCTATTGCACCTGAAAATAAAGCAATGTTTGTTTTATTTGTATATTACGTGTAGTTGTATTGTATATCTCTGTCATTCTTTTAAATTTATTATTAAAAAAATAAGAACGAAGATAAAAATCTTTGTCCTCTTTTGCCTTAATATCTGCCATTCTTTTTTTTTTGTTACCTTGAAAGGCTTTGTCTTAATAATAGGGAAATTAGTTTGGCTGTAATGCTAATAATGTAATGTAATGTAATGCTTCAATTTATGACGATGTTTTCAGGATTTCTCAGAGGGCAGGCTTCAAGTATAACTCTTTGGAGTAATGGTGCTTCATATAACATTATCTAGAGAAAAAAATGTTAATGATAAATCCCCTGTTATGTTTGTACTGCCTACTGTATACAGGCCACCAGGGCACCATACAGACTTTATTAAAGAGTTTGGTGATTTTACATCAGAGTTAGTTCTGGCTGCAGATAAAGTTTTAATAGTTGGTGATTTTAATATCCATGTTGATAATGAAAAAGATGCATTGGGATCAGCATTTATAGACATTCTGAACTCTATTGGTGTTAGACAACAAGTTTCAGGACCTACTCATTGTCGAAATCATACTCTAGATTTAATACTGTCACATGGAATTGATGTTGATAGTGTTGAAATTATGCAGCCAAGTGATGATATCTCAGATCATTATTTAGTTTTGTGCAAACTTCATATAGCCAAAATTGTAAATTCTACTTCTTGTTACAAGTATGGAAGGACCATCACTTCTACCACAAAAGACTGCTTTTTAAGTTATCTTCCTGATGTATCCAAATTCCTTAGCATATCCAAAACCTCAGAACAACTTGATGATGTAACAGAAACTATGGACTCTCTCTTTTCTAGCACTTTAAATACAGTTGCTCCTTTACGCTTAAGAAAGGTAAAGGAAAACAGTTTGACACCATGGTATAATGTGCATACTCGCACCCTAAAGAGAGCAGCCCGAAAAATGGAGCGCAGCTGGAGGAAAACAAAACTAGAGGTATTACGTATTGCTTGGCAGGAAAGTAACCTATCCTACAGAAAAGCATTAAAAACTGCTAGATCCGATTACTTTTCTTCTCTTTTAGAAGAAAACGAACATAACCCCAGGTATTTATTCAATACAGTGGCTAAATTAATGAAATGTTTTTACATTTCCCAACACCACAGCAGTAATGACTTTATGAACTACTTTACTTCTAAAATCAATACTATTAAAGATAAAATTGCAACCATTCAGCCGTCAGCTACAGTATCGCATCAGACAGTGCACTATAGACCCCCTGAGGAACAGTTCCACTCATTCTCTACTATAGGAGAGGAAGAATTGTATAAACTTGTTAAATCATCTAAACCAACAACATGTATGTTAGACCCTATACCATCTAAGCTCCTAAAAGAGGTGCTTCCAGAAGTCATAGATCCTCTTCTGACTATTATTAATTCCTCATTGTCATTAGGACATGTCCCCAAAACCTTCAAACTGGCTGTTATTAAGCCTCTCATCAAAAAACCACAACTTGACCCCAAAGAACTAGTTAATTATAGACCAATCTCGAATTTCCCTTTTCTGTCCAAGATACTAGAAAATGTGGTATCCTTACAATTATATTCCTTCTTAGAGAAAAATGGTATATGTGAGGATTTCCAGTCAGGATTTAGACCGTATCATAGTAATGAGACTGCTCTCCTTAGAGCTACAAATGATCTGCTCTTATCACCTGATCGTGGGTGTATCTCTCTATTAGTTTTATTGGATCTTAGTGCTGCGTTTGACACAATTGACCACAACATTCTTTTGCATAGTCTTGAACACTATGTTGGCATTAATGGAAGTGCATTAGCATGGTTTAAATCATACTTATATGACCGCCATCAGTTCGTAGCAGTGAATGAAGATGTATCATATCGATCACAAGTGAAGTATGGAGTACCTCAAGGCTCAGTACTAGGGCCGCTACTCTTCATGCTTTATATGTTACCCTTGGGAGATATCATCAGGAAACATGGTGTTAGCTTTCACTGTTATGCTGATGATACTCAGCTCTATATTTCTTCATGGCCCGGTGAAACACACCAATTTGAAAAACTAATGGAATGCATAGTCGATATAAAAAACTGGATGACGAGTAATTTCTTACTGCAAAATTCTGAAAAAACAGAGGTGTTAATTATAGGACCTAAAAACTCTGCTTGTAATAACCTAGAACACTGTCTAAGACTTGATGGTTGCTCTGTCAATTCTTCGTCATCAGTTAGGAACCTAGGTGTGCTATTTGATCGCAATCTTTCCTTAGAAAGCCACGTTTCTAGCATTTGTAAAACTGCATTTTTCCATCTCAAAAATATGTCTAAATTATGGCCTATGCTCTCAATGTCAAATGCAGTAATGTTAATCCATGCATTTATGACCTCAAGGTTAGATTATTGTAATGCTTTATTGGGTGGTTGTTCTGCACACTTAGTAAACAAACTACAGCTAGTCCAAAATGCAGCAGCATTATGTAGTATGACCATATTAGCCTGGTCCTGTCAACACTGCACTGGCTCCCTATCAAACATTGTATAGATTTTAAAATATTGCTTATTACTTATACCTCTCCTTGAACTGTCAGCTTATCGTGGTGGAGAGGTTTGAGTACCCGAATGATCCTGGGAGCTATGTTGTCTGGTTTAGCACCTCAGTATTTGAATGAGCTATACTGAGGTATAGCATAAATGATGGGAGTTACACGTATTGGGATGTAAATACTGGTAGGGAATCTGCAATAGATTTAACATTTCTTTCAGATTCGCTGAGAGAAAAATAAATTGGTAGGTTCTAAGGAATTGTAAAATTGGGAGTGATCATTTTCCTACAATTAGTTATATTGTAAATGATGAGGTAAGAAATGTTAATGAAGGAAATACAGAAAAGTGAGAGCTGACTGGGAAAAATTCTAAATCTTGTGTGAGGAACGATTGAAATTGATAAAGGTGAATGAAGAAATAGGAACTGAGAAGGTATATACAGAGATAGTGTCAGCAATTCACAATGGTGCAAGTAAATGCATTCCAAAAAGTAAAGGGAGTGGGAAAAATAGTTCCATGGTGGAATGAGAAATGTTCAATAGCAGTTAGAAGGAAAAGAAAGGCATTAAAAAAACTGAAGAGAACTCACAACTGGCAAAATATGATAATATATAAGAAAACTCGGGGAGAAATTAGAAAATAATAAGGGAAGTGAAGAAAGAGTATTGTAGAAGGTTTTGTGATGAAATTGGGAAAAATACTCCATTGGAGGAAGTGTGGAATATGAGTGGAATTAGGAGAGAATATGATTATCCAGTGTTAAATATTGGGGAAGAAATCGCAGAAAGTAATAAAGACAAAGGAGAAATGTTCAAGAAAGAATTTTCAAAAGTTAATAGCTCAGAAAACCTGACGAAGGAAAGCAAGGATATGAGAAAGAAGATGATAGATTATGTATGGATAATATATCATCCATACATAAAGGAAATAAAGAGAGTTACAAATAGCCCAGATGCTCCATTTTCATTAACGGAGTGGTGAAGCCTCCTGACAGGCTCTGCTTGTAGTCAGGAAAAGGCGTGGTAAAGACTTCCTAGTTAGCAAAATTCCCTCTATAATTATATTACACTGTGAGGTTTTGGTCACTTTTTAAGTTAAAGTCATTTTTCAGTTTACAATTTTATTGACAACATATTAATACAATCACAGTAATTACGTGATCACAAATTTTAGGTTTAAACTGAATCAGCTCGTTGTCTTGCAGTAATTATTATTTGCTGTGTTAAACACTAAGTACTGTAACACAGAAGAAATGCTGCTTTTGAATTGGTTTTACGACTGAGGCCTCAAGTAGATATGTATAGAAATGTTCTTTCTTTCTTTCTTTCTTTCTATTGTAAAACATGCAAATGCAAATTCCTATATGATCAACCGTCTAAAGTTTTGGGGAAATAGATATTCAGTTAGAAGACAGAAATTTCTCATATTTCACTGAAAATGTCTTTATTTGTGTTCCAAAAAGTCATGGGTGAGAAAATGAAGACATTAATTTCAAGTTTGGGTGAACTAACCCAATGTTATGGCAGTGTAGGCAGGACAAATAACACTGAAAACTGATTATTCACATTTCCCTGCCAATTTAGTTTTAATTTGGTTTTATACAGGTCAGATGCTGATCCATTCTAGGACATTAGTATCTGTTGGCTTGCTGACTATCACTGAAGATCAGAGGTGGAAAGAGTACAAAAATATTCTACTCAAGTAAAAGTACCATTACATTAATGAAATTTTACTTAAGTACAAGTAAAAGTACCAGTCTAAAAAATCCACTCAAGTAAAAGTAAAAAGTAGCTCATTTAAAATTTACTCAGAGTAAAAATTACTTAGTTACATTTTAACAGTGGGAGGGGGTCAAAAATGGGACAGGCCAAGGGTGTCAAACTCAGTTCCTGGAGGGCCACAGTCCTGCACAGTTTAGATTTAACCCTAATTAAACACACCTGATCCAGCTAATCTAATCATTTAGGTTTATTTGAAAACTACATGATATGTGTGCTGGAGCAGGGTTAGGGCTATGGCCCTCCAGGAACTGAGTTTGACACCCCTGGGATAGGTCTATTAATCTCAAACTAGTTGTTTTTAATTAAAGGAATCAGTTATTTAGAATAATAAAACATTTGGGCTGTTATCTGGCAAATCAGTATCAACAAACTCATCTTTTCAATACAGAGGAAATGCAAAAGCTTCATCGGACGTGGCATTTAGATGTATTACACTGTTTAGTGCAGGACAAGAATGCATTTAACCTGCAGTTACAAATGCATGAATAATGTTTTGATATGCCAGACATAAAATGTTGAATACTCATTTGAAATTATAAAAACTTAATTATAAAAAAAAAAAAAATCAAAAGATACTTTAAATGTGAAATTAAAATGGCCAGTATGTGTCAGCAAGTCACTGTTAATAAGTGAGTCATTGCGATTGAACCAAATCATTTAAACAGTTGATTCATTCAGAAACGAAACACTGTCATGTTGCTCAGAGATGCAAAATTTTGCTTTGGTGGCTGTGTTTGGAATAAATTTTTGTTGTAGAAATAGAGCAAAAACAATGGCAATATGGTGTCTAAAACGCAAGTCTCTTAGTTTACTGTCCTGTTGTTAAAAAAAAAAAAATATATATATATATATATATATATATATCAGTGGCGGCTGCTGGTCTTTCAAAGAGGGGAAGCTCATTTTCGGCCTACATTATAACCCTCTGATGGTCTTCATTTGTAATGACACTCGGGGTCTTTTTGACCCCAGACAATAACATTTCATTTTGTAATAGTAAAATATTTAAATTTTTTACAAATATAATTTTACTCTGTTCATTTATGTTTTTACTAAACTTTGTACAGTTTTTGGAGGATTTAAATATTTTACATTTCTATAAATAAATAAATATTTATTTAAATAGGCTTTTTTTTTTTACAAAAAAAGAAAAAAGCATTTCAGGTAAAATTCACTTCATAAAAGACCCAGATTTCTAACTTTCATACATGGGGATACCATGGATAATTTTATAAGGTTTAATGTAAGATTTTTGCCCATTTTTGGGGAAATTCAGTTTAAAAATTGTAATAAATCACTTTAACCACTAGATGGCTATAGTGTGTGTGTGTGTGTGTGTGTGTGCGCGCGCACATTTTCAATCTGTCTTAGTTACCAATTTAATTTTGTGGTGGTTCTGCATTTTACAAATATCAAGAAATATTGCCGCAGTTTGTCTTTCGAATACACTTGAGAAATCCGCGATCATGGGACTGAGCGTGAAACAGCTTCGCCGACTTCTTATGGTGCAGACCGCTGTCAGTCAAAAGGAGATCGACAGATCCTCCAATCATCACGCGGAAGCCCAGTCCTCATTCACCTCCAGAGACGCTGAGCGTCCGTGGGCGGGACATAATCGCAGCATTTATCCAATGACCGTCTAGCTTCGGAGCACTGAAAAAAACTGTTCAAAGCAGCCCCATCGAAGTCAATGGACGCTCGGCTTCAACAGGGAAATGCACTGTGACGCTACGGGAATGTATGAGAAGAAAATCGAGTCAGCCGACATGTAGCTGATTAACACAATACATAATACACAATAGTACATATTTGACCGTTGGGTTTTTTTTTTTTTTACATTAGAGGGGAAGCTGAGCTTCCCTTGCAGTCTTAAAGAAATCCCCACTGATCTATATATATATATATATATATATATATATATATATATATATATATATATACATATATGTGTGTGTGTGTGTGTGTGTGTGATTATGATTTTTAGAGGAAAAGACAGCATTCTTTGTGTGATTTTGATTCTAAATGATTTTGATTGATTTCATTCTAAATGCATTTCAACAGACTGAATCACACAGTGAAAGAACACTCTAAATGCGCGCGTACATCATTAAAACAATTATGATATTATCGCAGACAATATATATCGCACACTCCGCACCAGTCTTTTTGGCTAATTTGTGCAAAACCTCTTGCTAAAATGTCAAAGCATCATTTTAACCACCAATGCACCGATGCAATTATTTAGCTTACCTCTACATTCTTGCGAAGGGTTGATGTCTTGTCGAGATTTTATAAGCTGCTAGTTTGGTCTCCCTAGGCAAGTACAGCTTACACTGCATAATAGAGCATACATATGGCCAGGGGTTCACTTCATTTCCTTGAGTTCAACTTCAGAATATGACGGGGTTTCGTTTTCAGCGGTGTCTGCACCACTACGTCTGCATCTTTCTTGTGATTTTAGCGCCAGTTTGCCCTCCTGCCCATTATTTACTGACTTTTTTTTTTACTCAGTAATTAATGTGTTTTAAAATGTAGCGAAGTACAATACTTCAAACAAAATATACTTAAGTAAAAGTAAAATTACAGATTAAAAAAAATACTTAAAAAAGTAGAAGTACACAAAAAAGCTACTCAATTACAGTAACGCGAGTAAATGTAATTCGTTACTTTCCACCTCTGCTGAAGATGAAGTACTTCTCCAAATCTTCTCTGCCTTGACCCTGTGTCTTCTGCTATCATTGTTTAGTGTAATACTGCAAAGAACAGTCTCCAGGGTCTACCTCCAACATTTGCTTTCAGACCGACATGTTCTATGTTTGGAATACTGGTATATGTGGATTACCCTAATACTGTGAAGAACACTTACAATATGATGCTTGACTTGGGACAGAAAAAAAAAAAAACATTGGCAACTTGTGTGGCCAGACCTTTAGACTGTTGGCTGTTCTGGAATTCATGGCAGCTTTCATTGGCCAAGGACCACCCATGAGGCTGTTTGACCAACATGTGACCGGTGTGTAAAACTCTCAGACGTATTTGGAAGAGACTAAGCTGTGAACTGTTATATTACATATTTCACATACTTTTGAAACTCCAGTGTCTAGTTGATCCTGATAAGCGCTCATCGTTGTAAACACTAGGCTTTCTTCTTTTGTGAAGGGGGTTTTGGTGTCACGGCATCTTTGTTTACAGACAGAGCGTTAAAGAATGAGACACACACGTCTCGCGGAAATCTTGTAGAATTCAACAAATCCGAAGACGACTTCAACACTCCTGAACTGTTCACCCTTTTGTGTCCTATATGCATCAGACGTTTAGCCAACAGTCCAAATCCTTAGTATTCATAAAAGAGTAAGAGAGAATTAGCTGGGTGGTGCACAAATTCTCGCAAGATTAAAATTAAAAGCATTATGACAGATGAGAAGAGGAAGGTGAATTAATACATACATCAGGTTTTTCATCAAGAAACACTTCCACATTTTTGTGTTTCTGACTGACAATTTACACTAAAATACTGGCAGCAGGGTCTATAATTTGCTGCCAGTATTTTACTGTAAAATTTACAGTATTTTTTATATATTGTATACTGCATTTTTAATATATTGTATATGGCATTTAACATACTTCTTAAAATAGCAAATACACACATTCAAGTAGTTTAATGTGAAAAATACAGCAATTCTTTAAAAAAAGCATATGTTTATTTGCTATATATAAAGTATGTACAATGATAGCATACAATATATTTTTCCCTATTGCTGACTTAATGACTGGCAGTTGAATTTTAAATTTAAACTATTAACTGCATACGCCTTAAACAATTTTTAACTGCATAAAGTGTTGTATAATGCAAAACTTAATTCACCAAAAAAAAAAAAAAAATTTGACGCTTCTTAATCTAAAAAAAAAAAAAAAAAAAAAAAAAAAAAAACAGATCAAAATGTAATATATTACTTTCAAATTTACATGAAAAAATGCCATGAAAAGTATTTTTTTTACTCTTACTCTTATTAAACCTGATGGCCCAATGAGGCCTGCATTTTCTTTTCCAATGCCCAGAAAGGTACTAAAAACATATTTAAAACAGTTTATGTGACTACAGTGGTTCAACCTTAGTCTAATGAAGCGACAAGAATACTTTTTGTGTGCCAAAAAACTAAATAATGACTATTCAACAATATCTCGTGATGGGCAATTTTTTTTAAACACTGCTTCATGAAGCTTTGAAGCTTTATGAATCTTTTCGTTCAAATCAGTGGTTTGGAGTGCATATCAAACTGCCGAAGTCACATGATTTAAGTAAATGAGGCTTCGTTACGTCATAAGTGTTTTGAAATTTCAATAGTTCACGTGACTTTGGCAGTTTGATACATGTTCCGAACAAATGATTTGAAACAAAAGATTCGTAAAGCCTCGAAGCTTCATGAAGCAGTGTTTTGAGATCGCCCATCACTAAATATTGTTGAGTAAAGTAGTTGTTTTGTTTTTGTTTTGTTTTTTGTCGCTCAAAAAGTATTCTCGTTGCTTTATAATATTTATGTTGAACCACTGTAGTCACATGAACTGTTTTAAATATGTTTTAGTGGCTTTCTGGCAGGGAACTACACTAACCTTTTCCATTGGTGGCACTTGCGCTACTAACTTTTTCAGTTACTGGCGCAAAACATGATTTGGTCGCACAAATTATTTATAGTAAGCCGCTCTGGATAATAATGTACAATAATGAAACTGTATTGCATACAGATGTGCTTTTTATTTTACTTGCCATCTTTTAAACCACATTCCTTCTTGTTTTATTTCTTACAGTACACACAGTGCATTGCTCCGTCTTGGTACCTTAACCCAGGGCCGTAGCTGGGGTTAGAGGGGCCCTGGTGCAGGTTGTACAGTGGACCCTGTCTGAAATTGTTTAATTTGAACTGTATGTTCGTTCTATTTATTTATTTGTGCTATTTACACAATGGTTGCGTTTTTTTAAGTTTGTAGGTGTCCAGAAACTAATTTAAAATAGCACTGCATAGTATTCACTGTAAAATAAAATACACAGTCAAACATTTCTCACATTATCACAGTTTATTTGCTATAGTTTAGAAATTGATAATAAAATATGACAAGAACTCAGAGTTAAACTGTGTCAGAACAAATTCCTCTGGATAATGTCCGATAACTTTGATAGAAAGATATGTAATGGAATCAACCAAAACTTCAGACAACTGTCAGTATGATGTAACATTAATGAGCTGATGAGCATATATCTATGGAAGCACATGGGTAGCGATATTCAATTTGCAATGTGATATGCAAAATGACAATGCAATATGTAAAATGGCATGCATTTCTGTATTTACATTTACATTTTCCAATACATTTGTGCAACGTTTGGTGCAAAATGAAAATGAAAATTAAATTACATAATTTTCATTTGGCATTTCATACACCAGTTTTAATAAGTAAAATGAATACTAATTTTAACGCTTTATAAGTTGCAAAATTAAAATGAAAATGTATTACAGAAATGATTAGATATGTATAACATGTTCAAGCAAAAACTGTGGCAAAATTATCATTTAAATGCTATTTTTCTTAAATGCATTAACACTCACAGTCAAGACACTTACGATTGCATTTTCATTCAGTGTCCCGCAATGAATGTAGCAAAATTCAATGTGCACATTGAAAATGCATTCCGAGCCGATCACGTGTCCCCCCTCTCCTGCCATGTCAATCACTGCGTGAACACAGCGGGGTTTTGCAGAAGGTCAATAGACACAAGACTCAAGAAGAGGATTCAAGTGAGAGAACATGGACAAGACCGTTGGTCCGTGTACGTTTTGATCATTTCAGTTTATGGCTTTAATATTTCATTCGCACTTGTGGGCGGGGCTGAAACGCTGCTTTCATCTGATTGGTCGAATCGCTCAACCTTCAGCTCTGTCTTTCCATTCTTTCAGGCAGAATAAGAGTCAGTGCGAGTGAAGCACTGTAATGTCTGAAACTACACTCACTGTTAATTAGCATAATATTTGAATCAGATGATGCTGGCCACATAATTCGTGCTGCTGCGACTTGCAAGAGACCCCGTTAAATTATTTCTAGGTTATAGTATTGTATAAAAACAGTGCAAATAGTTCTGTCTCCTTGGATAACAGTGAAGTGGAAATAAATATAGTTATGAAATAAAATTAAATAGGATTTTTTGGGAAGGTAAGTCTGGCCAGTTATACAGCAACACGAGTCAGACGAGTCTGAAGATCTGAGCTGAATTTGGTGAAACATTAAAGTTCTAGTCTGTGTCAATTACTCTCATAATAAATAATAATAATAATGTTACCCGTATTTTTCGGTATAAGTTGCATCAGTCCAAAAATACGTCATGACGAGGAAAAAAAACATATATAAGTCGCATTTATTCAGAACTAAGAGAAAACATTACCGTCTACAGCCGCGAGAGGGTGCTCTGGGGTAGGCTACAGGAGCACTGAGCAGCATAGAGCTAATTTTACTATTTTTATTTCAGAAATGTAACAATATTATTTTTTACAATTATTTATTAATGTCACAAACACATACCTAGTGCCTTATGACTTAAAAGATGAGAGTGGTAAATGTTATAGACATGGAACTGTTCAGTCTATTATTGATTTTTATTTCCACTTCACTTTTTTCCAAAGAGACAGAACTATTTGCACTGTATTAATCAGTGGGACAATATTCATTAATACTACAACCTAGAAATAATTTGCAGGTCTCAGCAGCACGAATTATGTGCCCAGCTACATCTGACTCAAATATTATGCTAATTAACAGTGAGCGGTGCTTCTTATTCTGCCTGAAAGAAAGAAAAGACTGAGTTGAAGGTTGAGCGATTCGACCAATCAGATGAAAGCAGCGTTTCAGCCCCGCCCACAAGTGCGAATGAAATATTGAAGCCATAAACCGAAATGATCAAAACGTACACAGACCAACGGTCTTGTCCATGTTCTCTCACTTGAATCCTCTTCTTGAGATTTGAGTCTCTGACCTTCTACAAGCCCCGCCTTGTTCACGCAGTGATTGACATGGCGCGAGGGGTGGACACGTGATCGGCTCGGAATGCATTTTCAATGTGCACATTGAATTTTGCTACATTCATTGCGGGACACTGAATGAAAATGCAATCGTAAGTGTCTTGACTGTGAGTGTTAATGCATTTAAGAAAAATAGCATTTAAATTATAATTTTGCCACAGTTTTTGCTTGAACATGTTATACATATCTAATCATTTCTGTAATACATTTTCATTTTAATTTTGCAACTTATAAAGCGTTAAAACTAGTTTTCATTTTACATATTAAAACTGGTGTATGAAATGGCAAATGAAAATTATGTAATTTAATTTTCATTTTCATTTTGCACCAAACGTTGCACAAATGTATTGGAAAATGAAAATGTAAATACAGAAATGCATTGTCATTTTACATATTGCATTGTCATTTTGCATATTACATTCCAAATTGAATATCGCTACCCATGTGCTTCCATATATTTCAGCCATCTGTTCCATAATAATGAATCCTGACTCTCTAAAACATTCTGCACTCAAAGACCAGAACGTGAGTAAACAAGGACCTTCGTTTTACAACATCTTCCAACATAATTCACCATTTGGGGCGCCGTGATGTCGGCAACATCCTGGCGTGGGTGACAGTTATTACACCTATTGAGACTGTCGAGGGATACCCGCGCGAGCCTCAAAGAAGAAACAAAACATCCACATTCCTAAACACACACACAAACTTTTCTTTACACTCTTTATGTAAGTCCTTAATAATATGTATTTTGAATAGGTTTGTGTGTTGCATAGAATGGTTAATCCTGTTATGCGAGGATTACAAGTTGCTGACTTGTAAATTGGAAATGCTTCTCCTAATTTAATGTTCTCAAATAAGAGTCATGATTCTGTAACCCTACTCCTGACCAGATCATAAAACTTTACGACCTATGGGAAACAGGACAGGAAAGCTAACTCTTAGAAAAGAGAATAGTACCCTTTTATCTTCTCAATGTATTCTAAATGTATTGAGTATTGCCTTTTTGTGCAGTAGATGTTTCCCCATATAAATTGGAGTATCTACAGTTTTATTGTGTGTTAATCAAACTTTAAATGTGTGTAATTCTGCATATGAATGTAACGTCGTGTTTCTATCAGTTATATATGTCAGTTCTGGTATCATTATAATCGTAAAAATCAGACTGTGTCAACTGTGTCTTGACGACAAATTACAAAAAGATGCATCGTTTCAGAAATACAATCTTTCTTAAGAAAAATGTTCAATTCTGTCAGCTATAACTCACGCGAGGGGGTGGTTCCCCAGAGACAAAGGAACGTTTTTCCCGCTTCAGATCGCGGACGTTTATTGGTTGTTCACGCAAACAGAGGCGTGAACCAGTCAAGCCATAAGAACTGAAACCAGGAAGTTCCTCTCTGTCTTGCTCTCTTCTTCTTGCTCTTCTTCGCTCTCTTGTCCCTGCCTGGTCCCTCTCAGCACGGTTGAGTGTTTGGGGAGCGCCGGAGAGGTTGACCAAGCCACTGGTTTCCACCTGAATGGCTTCAATTCACCCAGGTGAACCAAATGTGATAAAACCCATCCACTTATTATAAGCCACAGAATATTAGATATTCCCACGGATATATTTTAAGTGTTCGACCCATTGCTTCTTCAGGCCACACCATATTAAAATCTAGCAGTAGGCTTAGGCCTCCTTATTCTCACTAACACATCGTGTTACTATTGTTTTTATCTCATTTCAAGTGTTGTGTTTCACTTTGATCTTTTTCTATACTCTGTTCTCATGGCTCCCTCGGGAGCTTTCATCTCCATTGTTTTCATTTCTTTTACTTACTAAGTTCCTCTCTACACGAGGAAGACGAATTCTGGAATCATTAAGTTTGTTGGACCTTTCAAATATCGCGCGATTCCCAGCAGCCCCGGAAGACACGAAAGAACACGCCTAGCTACAAAGGACCACGCTCACACGCACGCTGGTCTGGCGAGTCACAAAGTGACCACATGCAAGTATCATTCTCTATGGAGATTTAAATGCTGCTTAAAGTTTGTCTTTTTAAGGTGATTTGATTCGTTGTTGTCTTTCAAGGGTTACTGTCTGTGAGTTTGCATAACTGAGCGCGTAATTCCGTGATCGCGCCTAATTCTCTCACCTCTTTCTCTCTCTCTCATCCTCTCTCACTCATTCTCTCTCTTTCTCTCCCTCATTTCCGTTATGTCTTGTACAAAGTTACTGTCTGTATTGTCGTACGCGTATTTACTCTGTGTGATTTGTAGTTTGATGTATTATTAGTTCAATTATTAAAAACCAATATATATTCATGATTGCCTCTGTCTGAAACGCTCACATCACGAGTCAATGAAATGTCTGATCTTAAGCTACAAGCTCTTTACTTTTTAGTAACTGAAATTTCATAATGATAGGATAATGTTTTCATGGCCAGAGAATATTTTTCCTTGAATTATAAGAAGTGATAACTTTATTGAAAGTTGATAAGTTAATTTTACGGCCATTTGCTGGACAAACAACTGTTTGATTTGCGGTAATTTACAGTAAGAGATATCACTATAATTGATATGAAGAATGGAATATTGACATATTAATGAGTAAATTACAGTGCCTTGTAATGAGTTATTGATATATACAATTGACCTATTTTTCATCTTCAATAGTTTTAATGTAACTGTCATATGAGATATATATATTAATCATATTCCTGATTAATTATTAAAATTCTCTATATATCATTTGAGTTAATTATAATGTACAACCCAGTGCGGCTACATATTATTTGGTGGAGGAACGCGCGCATTTCAAACTTCGTTTTGTGAGCAATCCAGTTCAATCTGTGTATATGGTTATTAATAATTTCTGCACGCTCGCTATGAAATTATGTACTTGTGAGATAAGTCGCAAGACGCGAACTCACTCCTAACTGACTGAGGCAAAAAGCTGATAAGTCAGCACGTTAGGTATTTATAGAAACTTAACAGTATAGTCACTGTTATTTTAAGGAAAGTAAACTGCAGTATAATGTTAAAAAGTCTCCTGTTAAGAAAGACCAAGATCTCTCTGCAGTGAGAACATTTTAATATTAATAATTAAAAGATGAAGAAATCTCTTTTATTAGTTGTAATATGTAAATCTGAACATGAGCGATGTTCCTCAGATTCAGTTAAAAAGGCATCAGACGTCGTGGTGAACCACAGTAACTCCTGGTCTAAATTTGGCTTAGCTACCCGATTGTAAACCTAAAACATTAAAATCATAAGTGCTATTTTTATAAATGTTTATGGGAGTCAACAGATGGAAAATTCCTGTTGTTCACATTTGCGTTTAGTGCAGTGAAAATAATCCTGCCTTAACGCTCTTGTGCAGTATCACCAAATCGAGTTTAAATCACATTGAAGTAGGCTGTAATTCCGCTTACTAAACACCAGAGGGCATCATTTGTTTAGAAGTTCAAAATTACGCCCTGCCTTCTGATGTCAGCCTGCATGAGTGCAATTGCGCCATCTCGTGGCCGTTTCAGATAATGCACTCACTGCTAAATCCCTATTCCCTTGTGATTTATTGAATTAGATGTCTAAATTCTCAATAATTATTTGCATTTACAGCTTTGCTCGTGCGAATATTATTTCAGGTTAGACATTTTTTTTTCCTTCCTTTGCCTGTTTACATTTACTTTGAGTTTGGTTCAAACATGATTTGAATTAAAATGTAATTGTTTAATAGTCGAAATCTAGGTCAACCACTGATTGACCCACTTAGAAGGAAGTAAGCCATCTAGTGGCAGTCTCCTGTTAAATCGACTCACAGCTCTCAGCTCTCTTTTCAATTCTGTTTTGAATAGCATATTTCCACTTTTACCCCTTTTTGATTAACTTCATAATTATTAATGATACCTTACTGTTATCATTGGTTATTAGAGGATATTATTCTAATTTTCCTTTTGATTTTTCTTACATGATTAATTTAAATTTCAATTTAAACCAGTTTTGAATTTTTAATTTGAATTAAGTTTTCTGCTTACCAGGTTAAGCACAGAGAGGGAGTACGCCCCCTTGTGGTGAAAACCAGCTACTTCTTCTCCCGTGTTTCATTCCTGTCTTTTGTTATTTTGATTTTTATTCTTTTTCTTCTCTCTTTTGGCTTAGGTTATTTTGATAATTACCATCATTATCATAATTTCTGTTACCTCTCATTTCCACATATATATTTACTCAGTTGATGTTAAACAAACCAAACCTTAATTAACTTTAAGTTTCCTTTGTTCATCCTTTGTGTATTTGATTGTAGAACTCCCTTGATGATTGGACAGTCATCTCAGGTCTCCAGTGAGCAAGGGAGCCGACCAGCGTTACCGACACTGGCTGTGAGTGAAACTCGGTTCCTCTTATCTCTGTCCGTTGCGGCACGCAGTGGAGACATCAGCAATTTGGCACTCCAACGGTAGTCAATCAGTCCAGCCGACACACACAACGCAATCTCTGGGACCAGTACTTAATCCAGGGCCTAAAACGGGGGCCACTCTCTTTTAAGAGACGGAGGGCCGGGGACACTGCGGTTGAGTGTTTGGGGAGCGCCGGAGAGGTTGACCAAGCCACTGGTTTCCACCTGAATGGCTTCAATTCACCCAGGTGAACCAAATGTGATAAAACCCATCCACTTATTATAAGCCACAGAATATTAGATATTCCCCCGGATATATTTTAAGTGTTCGACCCATTGCTTCTTCAAGCCACACCATATTAAAATCTAGCAGTAGGCTTAGGCCTCCTTATTCTCACTAACACATCGTGTTACTATTGTTTTTATCTCATTTCAAGTGTTGTGTTTCACTTTGATCTTTTTCTATACTCTGTTCTGTTGTGATTTGTTTCTTTCATTTCACATAGAGACAGTAACCTGTGAGAGCCACCAAAAAAGCTAAATAGTAGAGCGACAACCAGCAGCCAGTGTCATCACGCGACCCGCTAGGCTACTGCCTGTCAAATCTCCATTTCAGGTCCTTCGTTGACCCAAGTTAATTGGCTACTGAACTGTCTGACTGTTTGCATCAGTTAGCCCCAAAATTCTCATAAACGACACAGCCCGTATGAATATAGTTCGTTAACCGCAGAACGGACTTCTGTGTGCTGTGCTTCTCTCACCGACAGTGAGTCAGGATGTTCCAGTCATCCAGTCCAGCAGTCCACGGGGGCCACCTGTCGACATGGTTGAAAGCAGTGATGACCCCCTTCCTTCCCAAGGACGCCAGTAACCTGCAGCACCCAGAGCAACTAGACACCGAGCTAGATGAACTGATAGCACACGATCCAACCCAAAGCGACTACTACAAAAAAGTCGCCAGGATCCTCGGAAGCCTAGTTCACATTCTCGTCGCCCAGGCACAGCTCAGCAAACGGAGCAACATCGACATTGAACAGCAAGCAGCAACGCTTAAGCTTCAAGCGGAGGAGGCCTGGACGGACCAGGCCCGAACCCAGAGTCGCCTTGATCAGCTCCTCCTCGAGACTCAAAACCAGCGCGAGAAAGAGGACGACACAGATCCAGAGCTACAGAAAGAAGTAGAACGACTTCACAATGCCCTGCAAGATCTTCGCCTCGACACAGATCAAAGAGAACAGCTGGAGAGAGAAGCCAGAAAAGAACTCAACAAAAAACTCCAGCAAGGTGACGCTCTCCTAAAAAGAGCAGAGACTGAACTGAAAGAAAGAGACTCTAAAACTTGGGCCTGCAAAACACACTTGCAAGCGACCCGAGCTAAAATCAACGAGCTTACTCTGCAGAGAGACGAGCTCCAAGATGAACTTGACACTGTTCACACAGAACTGAAACATTCTGACAGATTACAGAGTGGCTGGATCGGAGAAACGCACACCACAGAGTTTCTCCCAGCCCGCCACTCCAACCCTTTCAGCCAAGAACCCAGAGCTGAAAAAGGGGGTGTAAGCCCACGGCTCGAGAAATCACCAGCCAGCTTACAAGAACACCTGTCAACAACAGAGGGGGGAGAACCCTTCCAGAGAACGCATGCCACTAAACCCTGCACGGCTCACCGAGAACTTGACAAGATAGCCAGAAACATCCCTACGTGCAATCCAGATCCTGCAGGAGGACATGACGTTCAGGCTTATTTACAAGACATTGACTTTCACTTGCAAACTGTCACCAACGCGACAGATGTGAACACATTGTACCTGTTAAAAATCACGTCCATCCGTGATGTGCATATTTTTCTGGATCATCAACCAGAGACTGTCAAAGCGGACTACCAGCAGCTGCTAAAAACTTTGATTCTTGAATTCTCTGATCCAGACTCAGACCATGGGCTCCTTAACACTATGGACCTCAAACAGGGCCGACTTGAAAACCCACAGACTTTCTATAGTCAGCTACGAAAAGCCTACTCCGGAGCATGCAACGAACCAGGTATGGAACAGGATGTCGACCTAAAAACTCTTTTCCTCCGAAACCTACATGACAGTTGGAGTTTTCATCTCAGAGTCCCAGCGTGTCCACGTAACATGACTACACAAGAGTTACGGAACTTAGCCCAAAAAGCTTGCACCAAGCAAAAGACTATTTCTAAAAAAAGACTGTGAAAAACCCCACAATCTCTGTCTCTGAGCACTGCTTGGAGTTAACCCTAGAGGGCACCCCACAACACCACAGTCACAGACCTTTTTACAGAGAGTCAATACCGTTCCAAGCCAGCAGAGGGCAACACAATCGTGGTTGTGCTCGTCCAAAGCACCAGAGCAAACGCTCTGAAAGATTCTGGGACCGGCGACCCAAAAAGAGCCCATCCCCACCGTCCAGGACACAAAGCCCGACAGCCGGCAGTGGAACCACTCTCGACATGACACTGGTAAACTCAATCCTGAGCCCATGTCAGAAAAACACAGGGCAGCCACGTCTGAGACAGCAGAGATCCTGAGGCTGCTAAAAGAGCTTCTTTACATGAAACCTCACAAGGAGGACAAGGAAGATGAACCAGACATCTTATGTCTAAGCATAAGAACTGAAACCAACACCCTGTCTAACTGCCATCTGTATGAGCCAAGCACCCAGAACACTGCTCGCCATCCACAGACCACAGAGCTAACTGTCACATCACAAGGTGACAGCATCGCCCAAGCTCCACAGCTGACAGCTGCACACCCTGAACGAGACAGCACAGGTCCTCACACCAGGTACCACAAACACAAGGTACCAGAAAATGCTGTTTTAACTACCTGCCTTCGCAGCGAGCTACACAAGACCGGTCCTAACCACCCATCGATCGTTACACCTGCCCCGATGCCAACATTCCTGGGCAGCCTTATCGAAAAGGGGGTGGGCCGAAAAGGAGTGAGCATGGAAGACCTGATCGACACATCTCGATCAAACCTTACGGTGATCTCATCTCACCTTATCAAAAGACTCCAATTTGAAGCTAAGAGACAAGATTGAACTCTTACACCTCAAACTTGTGAACTTAATGTACAGTCATACAGCCAGAATGACATCCGGTTTGAACAGGTTGCTTCCATTCACCTGACAATCGGTCCGATGAGTCTAGTACATCCTATTTATGTCTCACCAATGAACACTCATGCATTTCTCATTGGCAAGGACCTGCTAGACCACTTTGACCCTTTACTGAACTTCAAACAGCTAAAAGACTTTGCTCAAGTGCTAGAACCTCTTTCCCTCCAGCCACACAGGTTGCCAGAGCCAGACTGTCAGGTCACAGAGGTCACGGGAACTCCCACAGAGCCAGACTGCCAGGTCACAGAGGTCACGGGAACCCCAGCAGCCAGCCATGGGTACACAGCCCCGACGGCAGACCAAGGCTCAAGTTCCCTCCTCTGCACCTTAGTCAACGAACAGGGTACGGTGGTACCAGCTTACGCCAAAGGGGTCGCTGTTCGGCTCAACATGCAATGTGGTCAAACCTTAAACCACACGCTGGGTTTCTTCCAATCCTCACCTGAATGTGTGGAACTCGGACTCACGCTTGAAGCCACACCCCTCACTGAAGTGTCATCTTGTATAGTCTACGTCCTGTGCAACAACTGCACGGCAAATGACATCAACATTCCCAAGGCCTACCGGCTGGGATGGCTAGTGAGCTTTGAACTTGTACTACCTGTCATTGAGCCCATTCCAACTGCACTGATACCCGAAGGGAGTACAAACAACACATTGTTCACTGCACCCTTCAAATTTGTCGCCATCACATCTGTCATGTCAGTGAGCAAAGACCAGGTGTACAAATTGGATCTGACAGATGACCAATACCTCGCAGTATGCACAGTCTCCCACCAGAACGTCAGTGAGACTGATGAAGCTGCTACACCTCTCAATACCAAATTGACTGATGACACACCGGCGGAGGAGCCTTATACAGGTTTTCAATCTCAAGTGCAGCATATTCTACAAGATGCTCATGCACTTCAGAGCGATACAGATCGCCAATGACTAAGACAAGTTCTTTATAAGCTCAAAGAATCCTGCGCCAAAGACTTTTTAGACTGTGGTCTTACCAACCTACACACGGTGCTCATACCTACGTACCCTGATGCTCCTCCCACTTCTGTCAAACAGGACAAGATTCCCATCACCTCACACGAACCAGTGCAGGAGATCATTGAATCTATGCTGGAGAAAGGTGTCATCCATCCATGCAACAGCACCTACTCAGCCCTCATCTGGCCCGCCCTCAAAACTAACTATGAGGGGCGACCCACCATTTACTACAAGAAACTGAATCAACAGGTGCCGCTGTCACGATGGCACAAGACCCAGCCAGAACAAGAAATGCCCCAAACCAGAGGAGCCACAATCTTCTCTACACTTGATGTCGCCTCTGGATTCTGGACCATTCCGGTGCACCCGGAAAACCAACACAAGCTGGCATTCACATTTGGCAACCGACAGTTCACCTTCAACAGGTGTCCATTCGACTATGCCGACTCACCAGCTGAATTCAACATCTGTTTGAACAAAACCTGTACAGACTGTAACTATACTAGACTCAGTTTCATGTGCCATCTCCCGTGCTGTAAACAGAATGGTTTCAAAACTGCAAACAACAAGCCAGTCAAACACCAACACCTTTTCCAGCAATGTGATAACATCACAAAAACACACAATGTGACTGTGTACTGGAACAAGGTAAAAGGAAACTCGAAGCTACCAGGTCTAGACAAGGACTTAAAAGATCAAACTGACACTCTCGCCAAAACTGGCGCACTAAACAACAGGCTGCGGTCACTCCCAACCCACCCACCCACATTCAGGGTTGAAGAGATAACATACAGCATAAGAACTTTACTAGCTAAACTGCCTATCTCAGAAACATTTACGCTGGCTCCATTGTCTACAAAGACCAACATAGCGGACATGTGGGCTTCTGAAACCTCCATAATGACTTTGCTTAACCACCTCTCAGACCCCTCCATCCACCCTGGCAACCAATCTACGGTCACTGACAACCAACGCCCCAGACCACTGCGTGCACAGAACAACATTGTGGGTTGTGCACTGTCTGACATCACAATGCCAGGGCTTGTAATGCCACGGAGCAAAAGGGGGAAAATGCCAATATATTTCCATGACGCATCATGTGCTGCACCACGCAGCACCACAGCCACTGACAAGACACTGAAGCAAGCATCATGCCAGCAGCAAGATGTGGCAAAACATGGGACAGGGCGAGCTAAACCCAGTCGCCGCCTACGAAGCAAAGAGACTGCCCTGTCCAACCAAAGACAGCCCTCGCTTGTTTCTTCCTCTCCTTTCTCTCTCTCTCTCCCTGTTATCTGTACCAGGATGCTGCTGTGGTTTGCCGTGCTGTGGTGTCAGCCAAAGAGAGGACAGCTGCCACCGAGAGAACCACTGAGACTCCTGATCACCGACGACAGAGCACACTACCCCAGCACCGTAACCCAATACAGCTGGACAGGTGTCCGATGGAGAGAGGACTCCCTCACTCACACTGAGGCCGATGTCAAACACATGTTCAGCCAACATGAGAAAGTGACTGTTACACAAATGGAGTTAGGTGGACACCACCACCGCTCCAAACAGTCCCCGGGAGCTTTGCTCAGAGCCGCTGCTGCCGCCAGTTTAACATTGGTATGTCCAGTGTCAATGCAGCGAACCAGACCGTAAACTCCATGAAACTGCTGTTTACTGTCTTCCAGAATGACTTTACCCAGACTCAGCTGGTTACAGCGTTAACAACAGACATGCTGTGGGAGGTTAGCTCCTCCAATGACAGCCTAACCACGGGTAAAACCCCACCATACATGATACCCTTAAGCTTACGCCATCACCATGCCATCTGACCTGCTACAAATACAACTGGCCAACTCTGGATAGCGCCATCCTACTGCACGTCAATCCCAAACAGAGAGAAGTGAATGTGCTCCTTGACCAACCCATCAGCGAGTCAAGCCAAGTCTACAGACTTAAAGACATTGTCAGTGTCAGGTTGTTTCAGAGTGCGAACCATCAACAGTCTCTTCTACATTTTACTGGTTTTCACGCACCTGGACTTACAACTAGCCTTCATCTGAGCACAACAATATTCCCTTGTCCTGTGGAAAAGCAACACCCACACCAAGACACACATTCCAGATGTGGTGGCCTACCACGACAGCGACAGCGACACACAGCTGTACCTGGCCCCAAACCTGCACATGTGTACTTTGACCAAAGACATTCATTATCTCTGCCTTAGCAAACCCTTCCTCAGGCACAATGCTGAAGGAATCTGCGGTTTGCAACCCCTGGTCAGCAATACACGCTGCCCTGACGAAGCCAAGCCTCGTACACAAGTCACAGAAACGCAAGTAGAGATTGTAGGTGACAGATGGCTTGTCAACACTCCTGTGTGCACAGCTACACTGACCTACGACCAGCATGACACTGCCACCCGTGTCAACCTGCTTGACCAGAGCATGTGGATTCAAGTACCGAAAGGTGCCACCCAACACATTGACATTACTCCCGTCGACACAGCCCTCCAAGCACTGTCTCGACAGCCCATTCTAAACCCATCATCTGCGGTCCGAGCCTGGACTGCTGCCGACACTGCACGGTGCATCTCCACTGTCATTGGTCACACCCTGACCCTCGGCGTGACCTTCATCCTATACAGGAGACTCAACGAGATGCGAACCTCTACAGCCAAACTCACGAAAACCGTAGCTGGAGGTCTCCGATGGAATACCCGGAAAGAGGGTGCCAAGTCAAAGACCACACCGAACCTCATCAAGCTGAATCCTCAGCTCCAGGAACCAACTGCCATCATGAACCACCTGCCATCATGATCCACCTGCTACACGACCATCATGATTCACCTGTCATCTGCCCATCGTGATGATTGCCGTCCGATGATGTCCACACAGGGACTTCATCCAACGGAAAGGGGGGATGTAACACTAATGAGCTGATGGTATTTCAGCCATCTGTTCCATATTAATGAATCCTGACTCTCTAAAACATTCTGCACTCAAAGACCAGAACGTGAGTAAACAAGGACCTTCGTTTTACAACATCTTCCAACATAATTCACCATTTGGGGCGCCGTGATGTCGGCAACATCCTGGCGTGGGTGACAGTTATTACACCTATTGAGACTGTCGAGGGATACCCGCGCGAGCCTCAAAGAAGAAACAAAACATCCACATTCCTAAACACACACACAAACTTTTCTTTACGCTCTTTATGTAAGTCCTTAATAATATGTATTTTGAATAGGTTTGTGTGTTGCATAGAATGGTTAATCCTGTTATGCGAGGATTACAAGTTGCTGACTTGTAAATTGGAAATGCTTCTCCTAATTTAATGTTCTCAAATAAGAGTCATGATTCTGTAACCCTACTCCTCACCAGATCATAAAACTTTACAACCTATGGGAAACAGGACAGGAAAGCTAACTCTTAGAAAAGAGAATAGTACCCTTTTATCTTCTCAATGTATTCTAAATGTATTGAGTATTGCCTTTTTGTGCAGTAGATGTTTCCCCATATAAATTGGAGTATCTGCAGTTTTATCGTGTATTAATCAAACTTTAAATGTGTGTAATTCTGCATATGAATGTAACGTTGTGTTTCTATCAGTTATATATGTCAGTTCTGGTATCTTTATAATCGAAAAAATCAGACTGTGTCGAATCTCGACGACAAATTACAAAAAGATGCATCGTTTCAGAAATACAATCTTTCTTAAGAAAAATGTTCAATTCTGTCAGCTATAACTCACGCGAGGGGGTGGTTCCCCAGAGACAAAGGAACGTTTTTCCTGCTTCAGATCGCGGACGTTCATTCACTGTAAACCCAGATTTTATTTCTAATTAAACTTGCGAGTGATCATTACTTATTCTTTTAAGTTTAGTAAAAACCGGCTATCATTACTAAACGACATTAGTTGTTTGTACTATTTAGCTGAAAAATTCATTGCACTAATCAGGTTTAGCAGAGATTACTTGGTATGTTTAATTTTATAAGGAAGGGGAGGGGGCTAATTCAAAAACCTGCCTGGTCACGTGAATAGACCACTGTCTAACATGCATCCTACACCTGGCGGGACGAGCACAAGCCTCGGCAGCAGACGGTACCCCCTGACTGGAAGCAACCTTACTCCAAGTGGAATGGTTAGTATGTAAAATAACTATTGTAGCCTAGTTATCTTTGTTGGACTTTTTAATAACCAAAAGCTTGCAGATAATTTGTTGACGCAGCTTTTTTTTCCGTCTAATGTTACTGGTTGAACTTGTGCATGGTGTTAATACACTAACAATAGCTAACTAACGTTACTCAAAAAAAAGTGTCAGCTGAATGGCTCACATACCGGCGAGTTTGCTTGACTGTATCATTTAATATAAATGTAATTTTACACAATAGAAAGGCGATTCAACCGCTGTCGGGGCAAAGGAGTCTAGTACTCGCTCCCTCTCACTCACTCTCAGGCCGGCTACACACTGGCTGCGTCGCGTGAGCGTGTCAGCCCGTGTGGCGTGTCCATTTATATTTAGGCTCAGATGTTAACAGGTTAGAGTTTACTGCCTGCTAGAAATAGAACCGACGCCAATTTTTCACATGACACGCAAGCGTGTTGGAAGCGTTTCCAGGAAAAATACAAAAGGAAAAGATGTTATGTAATTTTGACACAAATACATATTAATAAATGGCATACTGATGTTTGAAAGTCACTAGGTGTTGACATAAATACAGATAATATTAATATTAAATAATTATTTTCAAATATTGCACCTGTGAATACAGAACGGAATATTTTGTAGCCTTTTTTGCTGTCAATACTACTGACGTTGTCTTTGCTCTAATCAAATCAGTATATATTCATGTTTAACATGAAGTATACTACTTCTTGAGTGCAGTAAATCAATGGGAAACATCCATACAGACAAGGCTAGCAGCAGCAGCGCCACGTCAGGCACGCTGGTATGCAAAGACAATATAAAACGCCACGCTCACACCACGCAGCCAGTGTGCAACCGGCCTCACACACACGCTAGTTTACATGTCGGTTATCTCTGTAACACAGGCATCGTTTTGGTTCTATTATCTTATTGTATTTAACAGTGACATTGTTGCGTCGTTGAGCTAAAATATTTCCTGTTTCTATTTTTACAGATCCTTGTGGTGTGATGATGCTGTGGAAGTGTAAGTACTGTGAGTTTATGTGTGAGAAAAGGGGTTACCTTTTGAAACATTATCGGTTAAAACACGGAAACTATGGTAGAACTGTCCCATTTCCCTGCTTACACCAAAAATGTGTGTGCACATTCAAATCCATGAATGCACTTAAGGTCCACTTAGCAAAGATTCACCAGAAATCCCAGGCTGCACAACTGAGTGAAACTCCTGAAGTAACCTTTCACTGTCAGTCATGTGATTTTTCTGCACCCTGCACAGAAACAGTATTTCTCACTCACCTGCGCAGTACACATTTAAAGGTAAATTATTTAAAGGAGTCCAGTGTCCATATAATGGCTTTAACTTTCACAAAAATGTGTATTCTACATTTAATGCACACAGAAGTAAGGAGCACAGAACACACAACTGGAGGATGTTCAGGCCAGAAATAGTCTCTAATGAAATGGCCCAAGAAGAACTTGAGCCTCCAAATGACACCCTTGAATCAGAAGACAGTGAGGAAAGTAAGTATAAGAACGAGAACATAACAAATAACTATCTTTCTATTATGATATAATTTGTCTACATGTATATTCCTCTTGTCCTTTTTAAGAAAAAACATTGGTATTTTTAATTTGAGGCATGATGTTTTTCATCAACATTGCAAATCATATAAAAAGGACATTCATGGATGTTTTTCATCACTACTTTGCAGATGGTTTAGTTGCCTTGTATAGTTCAGTTGATCTAAGTTCAGTTATTTTGTTCTTTGTATTTTTCAGGTGTTCATGGAGTTCAGCGGGATTGTGGGCAAGAACCTCAAGCAGGAATTTTATGAGAGCATCGATCGGCACAGTCCTCGTCTCCTTGAGTTACTTCGATCCAAGAGAGGGAATGTTGGACAGTTGTTGACACAGATTTCACAACAGACCGATGTAAGTCCATACATATTCTATACTTGGCTTTGTTTTTCTCAGGGTTTGTACAAACATCATATCACAGTGCTACTCTATTAGTTGTATAATACAATCCAAACATTGCTTGGTTTTTTAAGCTTTCTTATAGATCATTTATTTGTTTTTAATTTTAGCTAGCTAACTTGTGGTACTGTGTTTAATTCCCAAAAGACTACAGAGCCAACTGCGATCCGGACACAGGTGCTCAGAGGGCTTCCTATCATCCTTGGAGAAAACCCCACAAACTTCTTCAAAGCAGGCTTTGTAAGTAAGCTCATGCTTTCTTATAATTTTACCATTATTTTTTTCACCATGACACTCTTATATTGATTAAAGTTGTTTTTCAAATAAGAAATATAATGTAATGATTGTTCTCTTCTGTTATTTTTTATTTAGGAATCTGATGATGATGATTCTTTTCGTGACCTCGACGTTGGGATACTTCTTATTGAGCGTGAAGGTGCTGTGCTCACATCTTCCCAGCATCTCAGTCCAGCCTCGCTGAAAATCATCATTGAGGGAGAAGTCGTGATGGACAACATTCCAGATCTGCCAAAAGCAATGTGCATTCTGTTTGGACTCACGTATGCACTCCATCTTAACTACCCTAAGACAATGAAGCTCACATTTCAGTTCATCCAACAGGTATTGCTCTTGTTAGGCCACACTGAGAGTTTGAAAAATCAGCTCGCAATGTAAAGAGATGTCAAGTCTACTGTAATAAGCTGTTGACTTTTTTTTTACTTTCTTACCTGTGGTGTAAATCTTTTTATTTTCTGTAAAACAAGCGGACGAACAGACACGCGTAAAACGCAGAGACACACACACAAACAACAGACACGTTCAGTACCCACACACAATACACATACAACACAGACACGTACAAAACCCACAAACAACACTGACACACCTACACACACTTGAAAGCTGAAGGAAGCATGCTGAAGGATGTGACTTGTGTGATAATTAAAACGGAGAGGGGTTGTAGTAGAAAGACATAAGACATTGTTGAAGTTCTTCTCGTTTATGTAGATGGAATTAGTTATTGTTGTGATATGTTGTTGGTTCATGCTCTGTTCTCCCTTCATTTAGGCAGATGAAATATCCTGTTTGTTTGCGTTTTTTGTACATTTGAGTGGGTGTTTCTTGTCAATTTTGTTTTGTTTATGGATTTACCACTTCAATCTCAGGGGAGAATCACTGCCAACACAGACACGGACAACACACACACACACAACACACACAGACAACACCCACACACACAGCAAAACACAGACATCAATGTTTTTTTCTTGTAAATTTGTGACACATTCAACACCCACACACACAGCAACACAGACACGGACAACACACATGGACAACACAGACACAACACCGACACGGACAACACCCACACACACAAACAAACATATACGACACCCTCACACAATTGTTTCAATGATTTGAACTGACCTTTTTCAGATTAATCATTTTAGATTGAAAGTGTTGATGTTGACCTGATGTTAAGTTTGTCATAAGATTGGCTGTGTTTTACCATTTTTCTTACAAATAAAATGCATGCAGCATTTAGAGGGGTTTGTTTTTTTCCATCCTATTTAATTTGAAACAATGTTTTTTAACATATTTTTTAAAAAATCAAAAGCTAATTAAATTAGAGGAAAATACAGTAATTGTGTTAAATGTTGAGTAGCAATAAGTCATAAATATAAATACTAAACTTAGGGATCCATGTTAATACAACTCGACATGTTTAGTTTCAGCTTGTGTAAAAGTTAGGGTTCCATATTAATACAACTCGACATGTTTAGTTTCAGCTTGTGTAAAAACTAAAGTGGTATAAGGCAACGGGTTTCCTCGCGATTTGCGAGTAAAGTCAACTAATTCGGGTTAAGAGTGTTGGTTGTTCACGCAAACAGAGGCGTGAACCAGTCAAGCCATAAGAACTGAAACCAGGAAGTTCCTCTCTGTCTTGCTCTCTTCTTCTTGCTCTTCTTCGCTCTCTTGTCCCTGCCTGGTCCCTCTCAGCACGGCGGCTGAGAGAACAGCTGTTCTCATGGCTCCCTTGGGAGCTTTCATCTCCGTTGTTTTCATTTCTTTTACTTACTAAGTTCTTCTCTACACGAGGAAGACGAATTCTGGAATCATTACATTTGTTGGACCTTTCAAATATCGCGCGATTCCGCAGCAGCCCCGGAAGACACGAAAGAACACGCCTAGCTACAAAGGACCATATGAGCTTTCCCGCATCTTGTGTTTGAATGTGGGGTCACTTCATCTACAGCGATATCGTTGACTTGATTGCAAATAAATGCACAGACACTATTTAACTGAACAGAGATGACATCACTGAATTCAATGATGAACTGCCTTTAACTATCATTTTGCATTATTGACACACTGTTTTCCTAATAAATGTTGTTCAGTTGCTTTGACGCAATGTATTTTGTTTAAAGCGCTATATAAATAAAGGTGACTTGACTTGACTTGACTTGAATGCTTTAAACTCTTTTGAATGTTTAAATTGGCATGGTTTAAAAATGTGTGAAAATGATAAGCTTTCGTGACCACAAGCAGCAGTGGCACGTCAGCTGTCCTGAGAGTCCAGGCTCCGTTTGACATGTTGAATCGACATCAAGTGATGGATCTGTTATAGTTGAACTTCAATTCTTAAAATAGGAGTCAACTGTCCTCTTCTTTTCAACACGTGCAGATTGTAGGCTATGTTGAGATATATATGCGATTGCTCCATGTGTCTTAACGAGTTTTTTTTTTTAAATTTTTAATAACTTTAGGCTACGCTTTGCGGGGCTGAAGACAACTTGATGTGTTGAATGCTCAGAGCACGTTATAAAGCGTATTCTTGAAATACACATTTCTGTTTTAATAAATGCTCATAGTAAATCATAGCATATTGCTTAAAAAATAAGGCAGGTAAAAAAAAAAAAATCAGTGATACATTTGTGACCTCATAAAAAATAGGGTCGCAATGGCATTTTGGTCGCAGTGTAGTTCCCTGCTTTCTGGGCATTGAAAAAAGAAATGATCTTGCTAGGCTGAAAAAAGAAATGATCTTGAAATGCAGGCTTCACTGAGCCATTAGATTTCATCAAAAATATCTTTGTGTTGTGAAGATGAATGAAGATCTTACGGGTTTGGAACGACATGAGTAATTATTGAGTGAATTTTCATGTTTGGGTGAGCTAACCCTTTAAAAACCACAAAGACGCTTTCAGATAGCTTTCATCACTTAATGAATAGACCAACATAGCCAAACAAGTCTTACAAACTTTCCATCAAAAACAGATAAAAATCAACCAAAGAACAATTATGCTCCAGATGACGTTCCATCCCAGGATTCAAAGTGTGACTAGAAATATCGAAAAGAACAAAGAGGACAATACATTAGATATATTACAAAATATAATAAAACTTTCAGAAACAGATAAGGGGATGACAGATACAGTCAGAGACAGATAGAGGGATGAGACGTATAGTCAGTGACAGATAGAGAGATGAGAGGTACAGTCAGAGACAGATAGAGGGATGACAGATACAGTCAGAGACAGACAGAGGGACGAGAGATACAGTCAGTTACAGATAGAGGGATGAGAGATACAGTCAGTGACAGACAGAGGGACGAGAGATACAGTCAGAGACAGATAGAGGGATGACAGATACAGTCAGAGACAGATAGAGGGATGAGAGGTACAGTGAGTGACAGATAGAGGGATGAGAGGTACAGTGAGTGACAGATAGAGGTATGAGAGATACAGTCAGAGACAGATAGAGGGATGAGAGGTACAGTGAGTGACAGATAGAGGTATGAGAGATACAGTCAGAGACAGATAGAGGGATGCAGATACAGTCAGAGACAGATAGAGGAACGAGAGGTACAGTCAGAGACAGATAGAGGGATGACAGATACAGTCAGAGACAGACAGGGATGAGAGATACAGTCAGAGACAGACAGAGGGATGAGAGGTACAGTCAGAGACAGATAGAGGGATGACAGATACAGTCAGAGACAGACAGAGGGACGAGAGATACAGTCAGTTACAGATAGAAGGATTAGAGATACAGTCAGTGACAGACAGAGGGACGAGAGATACAGTCAGTTACAGATAGAGGGATGACAGATACAGTCAGAGACAGACAGAGGGACGAGAGATACAGTCAGTTACAGATAGAGGGATGAGAGATACAGTCAGTGACAGACAGAGGGACGAGAGATACAGTCAGAGACAGATAGAGGGATGACAGATACAGTCAGAGACAGATAGAGGGATGAGAGGTACAGTGAGTGACAGATAGAGGGATGAGAGGTACAGTGAGTGACAGATAGAGGTATGAGAGATACAGTCAGAGACAGATAGAGGGATGAGAGGTACAGTGAGTGACAGATAGAGGTATGAGAGATACAGTCAGAGACAGATAGAGGAACGAGAGGTACAGTCAGAGACAGATAGGGGGATGACAGATACAGTCAGAGACAGACAGGGATGAGAGATACAGTCAGAGACAGACAGAGGGACGAGAGATACAGTCAGTGACAGATAGGGATGAGAGATACAGTCAGAGACAGATAGGGATGAGAGATACAGTCAGAGACAGACAGGGATGAGAGATACAGTCAGAGACAGACAGGGATGAGAGATACAGTCAGAGACAGACAGGGATGAGAGATACAGTCAGAGACAGACAGGGATGAGAGATACAGTCAGAGACAGATAGAGGAACGAGAGGTACAGTCAGAGACAGATAGGGGGATGACAGATACAGTCAGAGACAGACAGGGATGAGAGATACAGTCAGAGACAGACAGAGGGACGAGAGATACAGTCAGTGACAGATAGGGATGAGAGATACAGTCAGAGACAGATAGAGGAATGAGAGATACAGTCAGAGACAGATAGAAGGACAAGAGATACAGTCAGTGACAGAAATTACAATATTGCGGCGTTTCCACCGAAATTACACGGAACATTAGTACCAGGAACGTTTTTCCCCAGGAACTTTTTTCCCCCCAGACTTGTTGCTTTCTGCGTTTCCACTGCGGTCTAAAGTACCAGGAAGATTAGGCAAATAGTCTGGTGATGTAGGTCTGCACATATTTCTCAATACAAAGTACACACCTTTCAGATTTGCATCCTCGGTAGTTCAGACTTTGTGCATTCGACTCGGGAGTGTGATGTCCGCGACGACGCAAGTCCAGTAATTCTGCAAACAGCGGTGTACTTGATAACGTCAGTCAGCTAGCCTTGGCTACTGCAATTTTCCTCACTGTATATTTACAATAAAATGAAATATGATACCAAATACCACTGCCTCCTTTCGTTTTCATTTAAACATTATAACAGCTTCAGAAATGTACTTAGTTCAGGGAAATGTGTATATATACAGCCATTACAATGAAACGTGCCTTTTTTATTTTCATTTTAACATACAGATAAATTGAATACAGACCAAAGATAACCTGATAGATTTACCCAAAACGAATTATATTTTATGTTTAACCACTAAAGAGACATCAGAGCCAGCGACACATACCAGAAGGTCTAGCCGAGGTGAGGCTGCTCTCGGCAGATACATTATCACTGAGCTCCTGCTGATCACATGGATTTCATGCTGAAATCGGCAAAACACATTTTTAAATAGGCACTGTTTTAAAAAAAAAAACACAGATTTTAGTTTTAAACAACTACATTCTCGCCTGAAATACTTTTAAAATTACATTTCATGACACAATAACAGTAATATTTTTAAATTGATCCGAATAAATGGTGGTTTAAATCACAATGCTGCATGAACTCCAATCAAACCAATCAGCATGTTTAACGCCCAAGTCCCGTCCCCGAAAGTTCCTGAATTTTGAAAAAGTACTACCTCGCCAGCAGGGACTTTCTGAGGGGCATTTTTTTTTTAACCCGGAACTTTATTTAGTTTCTGGTTCCTGCGGTGGAAACAGGCAGAGTACCAGCCCAAAGTCCCTAGTTCCTGGGTAAAGTTCCTGCGGTGGAAACGCGGCTTATGTAATTAAGATCGGTTTGAGGACCTCCCAGAAAGTTTGAGATGTCAACTTATTAAAAAAACTGATTTAACTCAATAGCTTGCTGTTGTTAAATAAGGAGACAACTATATTCTCTTCTTGAGTTAAGAAATATTGTGTTAAAGGCCTAAACAGGAATAACATTATTAAATGAAAAGTTCTGATATTACTTATCTATAAGTAAAATGCTGATTCTGAAGTTGTTAAAATCAACCATTACCTTTGAATGAACTCCAAGGTACACACTGCTTCCACCTGGTACTCAAGATCAAACAAGTAATAAGCAGCGAACAGAGTGGCAAGGCCGGACAGGAAACACACACAACCTCGCCTTCAATACTCAGCATCCAGCATTATTTATGGAAGTTGAGCTTCCATAGGAATCAACTGAAAATGCTCACTCTGCTCTGCTTTTTAAATAAAACAGCGCTAAGGCTTCCTGGAGGCTAAGTTAGGGCCATGCAGGGCCAGTGCTAAGGGACCAACGTTTTTCCAATGAGCAAATTCTCAGGGGCCTTGCGCTGGTAGCCCTAGTGGGCCCGTAAAGGGCCAGTGCAGGCTTATTTACAGGAAACATATAAGATATATAATAATTTACTTCCAAATTGTATCCAGAGGCTGTTTGATATTAAAGAAAATCATTATTGACAGTACTTATAATATGTTTAAAAAAAATGAGGGCAAGAACTACTGTCAAAGAAGTAAACCTATGGAATAATTGTGATAATTAAAACTGTGTATTTCAATTTGTAAATTCAAGAAAATGTTTAAAAATAAGGTGATAAATAATATTATAACTTAATATGATTAATTTGCATATGATATATTTAAACTATTGTATTAATATCTGAAATGTGTGTATTTTTGTAATTATGTATGTATATTTTGGGAAATGTCTTGCATTATGTATAAAGAGTAGGCATAAGCAAATGCTTCAACCTACACCTTTTTTGGTAATGTATATTTTTATTTATAATAACAAATTACCTTCAAGGACTGGAATTTTTTTTTGTAGAATTGAAGAAAAAAAAAACATTAAGCAAATTAAAGCAAGATGCTTTCAGTTTAAAACTGTAGCATCCATTGTCCGGCTGAACTAAACTGTTTTTATTACTATAAAAAAGCAAAACGGCAGTGTAATGTACAGCTGAATACCGGGTAATACCAGTGACAGAGACTACCGCAGCTAGCATAAAACCAACAGGACAGCCTTACAAAAATACTAAACTTGAAAATTAAATGGAGGAACACGATATAAGAAACATCTTTAGAGACAAAAACAAGAATGAAAACAATCTTAACAATAAATCAGTTCTTCTTACAAAAAAAGTACACTGTATTGTCGTTACACACGTTTTTTTCCTGTTAAAGGGTTAGTTCATCGAAAAATCATAATTATGTTATTAATAACTCACCCGATGTACTTGCTACATCATTAGAAGAATGGCATCTACGCTAATATTTGTCTGTTTCTCTCTTGTTCCGAGGTCACCGTAGCCACCAGATCCAGTCTGTATCCAGATCAGAGGGTCACTGCAGTCACCCGGATCCAGTACGTATCCAGACCAGATGGTGGATCAGCACCTAGAAAGGACCTCTACATCCCTGAAAGACAGCGGAGACCAGGACAACTAGAGCCCCAGATACAGATCCCCTGTAAAGACCTTGTCTCAGATGACCACCAGGACAAGACCACAGGAAACAGATGATTCTTCTGCACAATCTGACTTTGCTGCAGCCTGGAATTGAACTACTGGTTTCGTCTGGTCAGAGGAGAACTGGCCCCCCAACTGAGCCTGGTTTCTTCCAAGGTGTTTTTCTCCATTCTGTCACCGATGGAGTTTCGGTTCCTTGCTGCTGTTGCCTCTGGCTTGCTTAGTTGGGGTCACTTCATTTATAGGGATATCATTGACTTGATTGCAAATAAATGCACAGACACTATTTAAACTGAACAGAGATTACATCAGTGAATTCAATGATGAACTGCCTTTAACTGTCATTTTGTATTATTGACACACTGTTTTCCTAATGAATGTTGTTCAGTTGCTTTGACGCAATGTATTTTGTTTAAAGCCCTATATAAATAAAGGTGACTTGACTTGACCCTCATGTCGTTCCAAACCCCTTGACACCACACAGTTTAAGATATTTTAGATTTAGTCTGAGAGCTCTCAGTCCCTCCACTGAAGCTGTGTGTACGGTATACTGTCCATGTCCAGAAAGGTAAGAAAAACATCATCAAAGTAGTCCATGTGACCTCAGAGGGGCAGTTAGAATTTTTTGAAGCATCGTGTCTGGTGTGAGAGAGAGTTCAAAACAAAGCAGTTTGTGATATCTGGTTCGCGAACGAATCATTCGATGTAACCAGATCTTTTTGAACCAGTTCACCAAATCGAACTGAATAGTTTTAAACGGTTCGCGTCTCCAATACGCATTAATCCACAAATGACTTAAGCTGTTAACTTTTTTAATGTGGCTGACACTCCCTCTGAGTTCAAACAAACCAATATCCCGGAGTAATTCATTTACTCAAACAGTACACTGATTGAACTGCTGTGAGGAGAGAACTGAAGATGAACACAGAGCCGAGCCAGATAACGAACAAAAGATTGACTCTTCTCGAGTCAAATGTTCTGCAAAACCAAAAAAGATTTAATTTAAAGTCCAACAGTTTAACACTAATATGGACATAAACAAACATGTTAACTATAAATCATTAAAAACAGGTAAGTTCATATATTTGGAGTAAAGTTGAATTGAACGTATGCATCAGTCATACAGTGCTCCGGACCGTGTGCCTCATGATGAAACTGACTACCGCCACAGAAACAAGAATGAGATGCATTCTAACATAACTGTGGCATAAAACTTAGTAAGTGAGGGCTTGTTTACAATATTGCACATATATGGGCCGTTCAGATTACTTGTTAAAGTGCAATGAAATACCTTATATCTGCAGAAGATGTACGTCTGTTTGTGGATGGAGACTTCACTGGCTACAGGCTCTATTCCTCATTAGCGCGTGCTCACGAGTGTATGTGTGTGTGTGAAATGCAGTGCTGAAGTGAAATAGCTGGGCAGTTTGATAGCTGAATTATAATAGGCCGCCTCATAACCTGCGGGTCGGGTTGGGGCGGGTAAAGAAATTGTACTTTGTTTGCAGGGCTGACTGGGGTGGGCCAAATAAATTCATAAAGCGGGACCCATGGGTCATCAATCATTTTGCGACGATCAGTGGGGAGTGGACACTTTCCATTCGCTATTGCACTGTGTAATTCGCTTGGCATTTGGTTCCAAGGAACCTGAAATGACTCAGGCCAAGTAATAGCTGCGGTTGAAGAAAAGCTTGGTGGGATAATGGTGTCTAAGGTGACAGTGGAGGAAGGCGGAGCTATTATTGCAGGGACATCAGCAGATTTATTTTGTTCTCCAACTAATAATAAAAAAAATACACCATCAACATGTTGGTGTTATGTAACTGTGCCAATATTCTGATCTGTTATCAGAAAAATAACTATTTACAGTGTAACACAAAAAATATATATACATATATACTAGAATGTCAAAATAAGATCCCTTAAGCTGTCTAGCAGTTTGCGAATCTGGATTGGCGGGAGTAAATCAGATAGGTCCACTCCAGGAGCTCCCTCCACATACTTAAGGTCATCTGTGCTCTCCACACCCCAGGTAAAACGTCTCTGCAGCAACTCTTCTTTCTTCTCTTCAAGAAGACCAGGTAGCGCTTTGGAAATTACCTTTTGTACTTCCTCCCCCACAGTTGTAGACATCATTTACTCAAGTAAAAGTAAAAGTACTAGTCTTGAATAGTTACTTGAGTAAGAGTAAAAGAGTATCGGATAAAAAATCTACTCAAGTAGTTAGTTACTAGTTACTTTGGGTCATATATACTGAGCCTATTTTTATTTAGATATATAGATAAAATGTATGTAATGTATGTGTGCGTGTATAAATTTATATATTTCATCAGCCTTTACTCCAATTTATGTAATTTATTATAAAACCCAGTCTGTTTACTTAAGTAACAGATATAGGTGTCATGCCATAACATATTTTTAATACGACTGACTTTATATTAAATGTGAATTTAACATTAAAAGTTAATGTGATATAAATATTGCTACTAATCTTTCATTGTTCAGAAAGAGAGCAAATAACATTTACATTATTAAAGATCATTTTCACTGACAGTCTAGATTTCAATCACTCTCAGAAACTCCCATTAAAATCACTGAAACTGTTAACACTGTGAAATCAATATCTTAATTAAAGATTCGTACACACACATCTGCACTTTGTTGTTTCTGACGAGAGAATTCGCCAGAAAGAGGTATTCAGTCAGGAACGAGTGAAGGAAGCACCGGCATTTTAGCGATGACTCATCGGAACGCCTCTGATTGGCCAATGCTTTAATCAGCTCAAAAGAATCATGTGTGATTGGTTATAATGCGCAGTGCTGTAAAAACGCGTCTGTCTCTGGCTCAGCACCAGCAAACAATCACAGATCTGAATTTAGCAGCTGGACTTGCTGAACGTATTCGCACCGGTGTGACTGTATTAAAATTAATAAAATCTTAATCGGCTATTTTTTGTCTTTTGGAAGCTGCATTCAACTTGACTCCCCTCTGTTATAAGCCACACACGTACAACAAACTAATGTCAGAGGTATCGTGTACTGTAATCGAGTGTAGCCCAAGTTATTACCTGTTAAACAGTAGACAGCACACGTGGTGTTCATCTAATAAGGATCTCCATCGCTAGCAAATAATAGCCTTTGCAAATCTGCTTTCAATTCAGTGCAGTTCCACAGCCACGTTTTCAACGCTGCTGATGTTAAACGTTACAACTCTGAGTGAACCACTTCAGATGCTCACCGCGCGCGGCAGCGAACTGAACGACTCATTCAAACTGATTCATGAACCAATTCACTCGTTTGCCAATTGGTTTGATCGAGCCTCAGGGGCGCCCCCAAGGGGTGGCCAGGGGTGGCCACGGCCACCACTGAATAAACTCTGGCCACCCCTGTGGCCACCCCTAGGATGATTTTCAGTGTGTAACCTACTATAAATTTAAATGCAGAATGTAAATTCGTAATAGTTTAAGAAGTGGGGGAAAAATAAATAAAAATGCAGCACATGCTGCAGCCACCAAAAAAGATTGCAGATTGGCAGCACCGGAGTAGTCCTCCCCCCGTCGCCCTCCCCCGTCCAAACATATCACAGAGTGTGCACATACGTCTAGATGGTCTAGACTGGTTCGCATACGCATTTGTAGTGCGTTCTTTCACTGGAAATTTAGAATTATCACATTTTTCAAGATATGGGGCAGAAAATTTATAGATCTATATAGTTTATATAATTTCATATAGTTATTATCACACGAAGAGTTACATTTTTCTCTAAAAGTCAGCACAATTACAAGTGTGAAATTGCTTTTATACAACAGTTCAAACAAAAATCATTCCAAACACAGCCACTGTTTTGCGTCTCTGAGCAACATGACAGTGATTCGTTCCTGAATAAATCAACCGTTTAAATGATTCGGTTCAATCGCAATGACTCACTTATTAACAGTGACTCACTGCCACCTACTGCTGGTTTTAATTTCATATTTACGGTACCTTCTTATTTTTTAAATAATTTCGAACATCAGTTTTCAATGTTTTATTTTTAAAATATCAGAACATTATTTATTAATTTATAACTGCATGCTAAAGTTACCATGTCCCACAGAGCTGCATTAAACAGTGTGTAAAAACATCTCAATGGCACTTCAGATGCAGCTTCTGTTTTCTCTGCATTGCAAAGATCATTTTTGTTGATACTGATTGCATTTGCTTGGTAACAGCCCAAATGCAAGTATTTGACCTAAAAGATGGTGCACACTTCTAGAAAAAATGGCGTAAATGTAAAAATAAAAAATTCAGGAGTCATCTGTCAGGTATTCTACAACAAAAACAATCAGAGCGCCTCGCTATCACTAGTTTTATTTTGATCTCCCGGGTCCGCTATTAGCTTTTAGCCCGTTAGCATCAGCGGCGTGGTTGCGCTAACATTGCTAATACTCTGTTCACACACATTACCACTGCTGTACTCACTGTTACTTGCTTTAATGGCGGATGAATGTCTCCACTCTGTGCAGCTCGAGCTCGAGGCCGTGGGAAAGCAGATTCGCGACCTGGAGGTGAGGCAAGCCCAGCTGAGAGAGCGGAGAACCGCGCTGGAATCATCCCGGGCTGACGCTCACATGTCCGGGGTAAGTATACAGCGATCTGCTAACAGTCCCACCACGTCTACTCCGTGTGTTTCTCTGCACAGGCCCGGTGCACCCAGGACGCGATCTTCCCAGATGTCCTTCACTGCGACGCCGGGACACCACGGACCCTGGGTGCATCCACAGCGGAGGACGCGAGCCGGGTCCCGGGCGACGACTTCTCCCCCTCCTGCCTTCGACATCTCCATCCGGAACCGCTTCGCTCCCCTCCGCGAGACAGGACGCGACGCTGTGATCATCGGAGACTCCATCGTCCGACACCTAAGTGCTACGTTAGCCGAAGGTAAAGTGCACACTCATTGTTTGCCTGGTGCTCGTGTTCTCGATGTTTCTGCGCAGATACCCGCGATCCTGAAGGTCGACGAGAGCCCCAGAGCGGTCGTGCTTCACGCCGGGGTTAACGACACCACGCTGCGGCAGACGGAGACGCTGAAGAGGGACTTCAGCAGCCTGATCGAGACGGTTCGCAGCACGACGCCCGCGGCGACGATCGTCGTGTCAGGACCACTGCCCACGTATCGACGAGGACACGAAAGGTTCAGTAGACTTTTTGCTTTAAATGAATGGCTGTTGTCATGGTGTAAAGAACAGAAACTGCTATTTGTTAATAACTGGAATCTTTTCTGGGAGCGTCCTAGGCTGTTTCGCGCTGATGGATTACACCCCAGCAGAATCGGAGCGGAGCTGCTCTCTGACAACATCTCCAGGACACTTCGCTCCATGTGACTAGTAAGAAAATTCTCTAATAACTATTATGATGAGTTTTGTTCCACCCGCTTAAATGATAAAAGTACTTGTGCTGTAAAAACTATTAAGACTGTGTCTGTTCCCCGAATAGTGAGGTCAAAATATAATGTAGGATCTAGAAAAAATCTTATCGTAATTAAACCAGAAAAATGTAAAGTAAATGAACAAAAACAATTTTTAAAGTTTGGGCTCATAAATATTAGATCACTCACACCCAAAGCAGTTATTGTAAATGAAATGATCACAGAAAATAGTTTTGATGTACTCTGCTTGACTGAAACCTGGCTAAAACCAAATGATTATTTTGGTCTAAATGAGTCTACTCCACCAAACTACTGTTATAAGCATGAGCCCCGTCAGACTGGTCGTGGAGGAGGTGTTGCAACAATATATAGTGATATTCTCAATGTTACCCAGAAAACAGGATACAGGTTTAACTCTTTTGAAATACTTCTGCTAAATGTTACACTGTCAGACATGCAAAAGAAGTCTAATGTATCTCTTGCTCTGGCTACTGTGTATAGACCACCAGGGCCGTATACAGAATTCCTAAAAGAATTTGCAGATTTCCTCTCAGACCTTCTAGTTACAGTTGATAAGGCACTAATCATGGGAGATTTTAATATTCACGTTGATAATGCAAATGATACATTAGGACTTGCGTTTACTGACCTAATAAACTCCTTTGGAGTCAAGCAAAATGTCACCGGGCCCACTCATCGTTTTAATCATACACTAGATCTAATTATATCGCATGGAATCGATCTTACTGCTATAGATATTGTACCCCAATGTGATGATATTACAGACCATTTCCTTGTATCGTGCATGCTGCGTATAACTGATATTAACTATATGTCTCAGCGTTACCGTCTGGGCAGAACTATTGTTCCAGCCACCAAAGACAGATTCGCAAATAACCTGCCTGATCTATCTCAACTGCTATTTGTACCCAAAAATACACATGAATTAGACGAAATTACTGACAACATGGGCACTATTTTCTCTAATACATTAGAAGCTGTTGCCCCCATCAAATTGAAAAAGGTTAGAGAAAAACATACTGTGCCATGGTATAACAGTAATACTCACTCTCTCAAGAAAGTAACTCGTAGTCTTGAACGCAAATGGAGAAAAACTAACTTGGAAGTTTTTAAAATTGCATGGAAAAACAGTATGTCCAGGTATAGACAGGCTCTAAAAACTGCTAGGGCAGAGCATATCCACAAACTCATTGAAAATAACCAAAACAATCCAAGGTTTTTATTTAGCACAGTGGCTAAATTAACAAATTACCAGACGCCACCTGATTCAAATATTCCACCAACGTTAAATAGTAATGACTTTATGAATTTCTTCACTGATAAAATAGATAACATTAGAAATACAATAGCGAATGTAGATTCTACAGCGTCTAACACTTCAGTTTCATCCATCGCACCCAAAGATAAACTGCAGTGCTTTACAAATATAGGACAGGAAGAGCTAAATAAACTTATCACTGTATCTAAACCAACAACATGTTTATTAGATCCTGTACCCACTAAATTACTAAAAGAGCTGTTACCTGTAGCCGAAGAACCGCTTCTCAATATCATTAACTCATCGTTATCTTTAGGTCACGTCCCAAAACCATTCAAGCTGGCGGTTATCAAGCCTCTTATTAAGAAAACAAAACTAGATCCTAGTGTACTGGCAAATTATAGGCCTATTTCAAATCTTCCATTTATGTCTAAAATTTTAGAAAAAGTTGTGTCTGCTCAATTGAGCACCTTCCTGCATAAAAATGATCTGTATGAAGAATTTCAGTCAGGTTTTAGGCCCCACCATAGCACAGAAACTGCACTTGTTAAAATTACAAATGACCTGCTTCTTGCGTCAGATCAAGGCTGCATCTCATTTCTAGTCTTACTTGATCTTAGTGCTGCGTTCGACACCATAGATCATGACATACTCATAGATCGATTACAAAACTATACAGGTATTCAAGGGCAGGCTCTAAGATGGTTTAGATCCTACCTGTCCGATCGCTACCATTTTGTTTACTTAAATGGGGTGTCATCTCATTTATCATCAGTAAAATATGGAGTGCCACAAGGATCCGTCCTAGGTCCCCTTCTATTTTCAATATACATGTTGCCCCTTGGTAATATTATTAGAAAATACGGAATTAGCTTCCACTGTTATGCTGATGATACTCAGCTATATATTTCAACGAGACCAGATGAAACTTCCCAATTATCTAAGCTAACAGAGTGTGTTAAAAATGTAAAAGATTGGATGACAAATAATTTTCTCCAATTAAATTCGGATAAGACAGAGATATTAATTATTGGACCAAAAAACACCACACAGAATCTTGTAGATTACAATCTGCAACTAGACGGATGTACTGTTACTTCCTCTACAGTCAGAAATCTGGGTGTTATATTAGACAGCAATTTGTCTTTTGAAAATCATATTTCCAATGTTACAAAAACCGCATTCTTCCATCTTAGAAACATTGCCAAGCTACGAAACATGTTATCTGTTTCTGATGCAGAAAAGCTAGTTCATGCTTTCATGACCTCTAGACTGGACTATTGTAATGGACTTCTAGGTGGTTGTCCTGCTTCGTCAATAAACAAGCTACAGGTCGTCCAAAATGCAGCAGCTAGAGTCCTTACCAGGTCAAGAAAATATGATCATATTACCCCTATTTTACAGTCTCTGCACTGGCTACCTATTAAGTTCCGTATCAGTTACAAATTATCATTACTTACCTATAAGGCCCTAAATGGTTTAGCTCCTGCGTACCTAACTAGCCTTCTACCACGCTACAACCCATCACGCACCCTAAGGTCACAAAACGCTGGACTTTTGGTAGTTCCTAGGATAGCAAAGTCCACTAAAGGAGGTAGAGCTTTTTCACATTTGGCTCCCAAACTCTGGAATAGCCTTCCTGATAATGTTCGGGGTTCAGACACACTCTCTCTGTTTAAATCTAGATTAAAAACGCATCTCTTTCGCCAAGCATTCGAATAATGTATCTCTTAAATTGTGAGTGTAGTTGCATCTGCATTTTTATTCTTTAGCTTGGGTTAAACTAATTTTACTTTGTTGGATCAGCAGCTATGCTAATGATGTCTCTATTTTGTTTCTATGTTTTGCCACGGGATTTACATCCCGTGGTAACTAGGATTTACACAAGCTCCAGTCTGGATCCAGAACACCTGAGAAGAGATGATGCTGACCCTCAGAGGACCCCAGATGATGCTAACCTTGAATCAACAAACAGAACTAACAATTATTGCTACATGTGTGACTGCATCCTATAATTACTATTAATTAATAATATTGATAGTTCATCATCTAGCTGACTACGTCTTGTATTATTATTATTATTATTTTTATTTTTCTAAAATCCTATCAAACGTGCACAAACTACTAGCTACTACTAAATATTGTAGAAACATAATTTTCTGTAAAGTTGCTTTGTAACGATTTGTATTGTAAAAAGCGCTATACAAATAAACTTGAATTGAATTGAATTGAATTGAATTGAATTGTCAGCACAATTAGAAATAAGATATCAGCACAATTAAAGTGACATTATTGTTTATTTATCATTAACGATAAAATCCCAGAAATACCAGGGATACCATTTTTTGTCAGTATTGGAAACCCTTAATTATTTTCTCTTTATTTTGGTGTGCCACCCCAAGATTTACTGTGGCCTCATCTGGCCACCCCTGTTAAAATTTTCTGGGGGCGCCACTGTCGAGCCTTTGAACAGAATTGACTCAAAAGAAATGAATCATTTGCGAATGGGCATCGCTCATTGCCCAGAGAAAAGTAGACGGCGCGTTTGGAATAAACTGAAGCATTTATAACATTTATTGCATTAAGATAAAGTAACGAGAGGAGCGTCGCCCACAGTAACGAAGTTAAAGTACAGATTTTTCCCCAAAAATTTACTCAAGTAAGAGTATAAAGTACCCATCTTTAAATATACTCCGAAAAGTATTAGTTACCCCAAAAAATTACTCAAGTAAATGTAACGAAGTAAATGTAACTCGTTACTACCCACCTCTGAACAGGGCCAGATTTTTTAGAAACATGTCATCATTTACATGTTCAGGATAAATCTCATCTGTAATCATTTCGCATGAGGCAGCCTCGGAATAGACCATAGACTCCTGAGTGCTTCCCTGGCTTTCACCTGTTCCCTGAACAATATCATCAATTAGACTGTGCTCTGTCTTTTCTTTATGGCATCTTTTTTTTGTGATCAACATTTTTATTCAGATTAATTTCACTTTCAGAAATTAATCACAAGTCACGGTTCAAAAGAACTATGTACAAACAGATGCCATGAAGCCGTCCACTTATACAGAAAAGGAGGAAGAAAAATGAAGGTGCTAAAAATCAGTGAAGCATAGTAGGGATGTCAACTTTTCATCCCACCTAGCAACATATCAGCAACATTTGTCCAACTCCGAATAGTGTTGTCCTTTGCGCCATTGAGCCTGGCCATGGTACCTTCCAGCAAGACAATTCCTCTGAAGTATAATAGCCAAGTGAAAGTTATGGAAGTGGATTTTTCTATCCATAATTTCAAAATATTCTTTTTGGCAGCAGTACTTGCAGCTGAGTCCTTTTTTGATGTACATTCAACTGGAGCCTGGAATCATCTAACAATATATCGTCTAACCATCTTATATCCAAGATCCACATGTCCACATGCAGCCGCTTCTCTCTGTCCCAGCAGAACAGTGTTTTCATGTTTTTTGTCTTGTGAGTCGCAGTGTTTTTGTATGTCATCGTGTCTACCTGCCTTTAAGTGCGCATACAGTCATGAGTTTCTGCTGGATGTCAGCAGAACCTAATTTTTAGAGTTAAACTCCATGCACGCGGAACAGCTGTGGGATCTCGGTCTGCTCCAGAGGCCTACATTATCACCGACCCCCACTGCTGCATCTCGCCCACAGAGGAGGTGCCACAAGCGGCATGAGAGCAAGCAGAAGAGGGGTAAGTGCAGAGGTATCCAGGTATCCAGGCTAGGCTAACGGCTAACCCACACAAGCCACCTATCCCTGTTAAAAGTCCGTGCCCTGACATAGACTACGTTACCCAGAATGGATGTGTTCATATGTAGTTCTGCCAGCTCGCGGTTGCACTAGGCGCTTTCACTTTTGTGTGGTCCAGGGCCATGAGAGCAGTATTCACGGTGCAGAGAATTGCCATCCTTTGTTAATCCTATGCTAGTCTTGTGTGTAGAAGTACTGTGTGCATTCTTAAGATGTAAGTATGGCTTTGCATGAATGACGCGTTTATTGCAGATTTATTTATTGCAGAGTTGTGGCGAAGTTGTTATAATTGTTTTATTCCCTACTGCTGATGCCACTACGGCGTTCCATAAGTGTTCCTTAAGTGACCATCTACTGTATATACTTTAGTTATTGCCTTGCAAATAATTGCAGATATTATATTCAATATATAATTCGCCTGTTTTGGCACTTTTCACCATTTGGAGATTTATGGCATTCATGCAAGTTCATTTATAGTGTTAGAGGTTGGGGCAGCTTGGGGCAGTGTACTGAAAACAATGAATGAGATGCAAATCACTATGAAGGAGACCAGTGGTGCACTAACCAAGCGTGTGGAACAACTGGAGCGAGCATGCAATTCATGCAGTCCTCTCCCTACTCAGAGTGATGCTCAACAGCAAGATAGAGCTGCTTCGCTTCCTGCTCTACTTCAAACACCACAGCATAGCAGTGTGGCCATGAGCAGCATCCATACTACTGATCAACTACACGTCCTGGCAGCAGCAGAGAGGCAGGACATTAGAACGCCTGTGAATCTATTAAGGCCAGTAGAACCTTTTGCATCTTCACCACTGCGAAATGCAAATCCCATTCTCCACCCAGCACCAAAATCAGCTTCACTATCTTTAGCCCTATTATTCAACCTACATCAAATACTCAGACAGTGTCGCTGTCCTCTAACCCTGTTGCTCAACCTGCACAGCAGCTAGACGCAGTGCTAGTACCTCAACCTGTGCTTCAGCAACCGCCAGTGACACCGCCATTACTGCAACCCAGTGTGAATACTGGATTTCAGCCCGTGGGTCAGTCGGGCCCTTGGCCCATGCCACAGCCTGTTTCCCAGCTGAGAATCCCTGTGGCCCATCCAGGGATTCAGCCGGCTCCACAGCCTGTCATTCAAGTAGCCCAATCGGTACAGAGGCTTGATCCACATCAGGCTGAGCCCCTATACAGTCAGAGTTACCAACACCCGCAGCCTCCAGGCTGCTCCACCCAGGTACTCTCTGCACAATCCCATGACTTCCCTGCAGTCTCAGCATCACTGTATCAGCCACCACCAGGGATTTCAGTGCCGCAGACTTGTAGCCAGTTTTATGCTGCTCCACCTCCTGATTCAGCCCGTTACTACTCTGCTGCTTATCCATCAGTCTCTGCCTACCCTTCACTACCTGCTGCATATACTGCACAAGATGCGGTACCTCCTGCAGCTGAAGCCACCCAGCCAAACCTGATGGAGATGATCTTAGCATCCTCATATGGCATCCCGAAACTTAGACTGGTGACATTCAAATCAGGCAGAGAGTGTGACTTTGTATTACTGAAGAAAGGACTGGACAGCCTACTTGGGCCACATGCTCATCTCACAGAAGAGTATAAATATCACATTCTGATAGACCAGTTAGAGCATCCATGTGCGCTACAAGTGGCCAGACGCTATATTCACGACCGCACTCCCTACACTAGTGCAATGAGAGCTTTAGAGCAGAGATATGGGCAACCCAGGCAATTAATCCAGAGTGAACTGAGTTCTATGCTTAATTGCTCTCCTATTAAGGCAGGGGATCCTCAAGCCTTTGAAGATTTCTCCCTGGCGTTGTCCAGCCTAGTAGGCCTCCTCAGTACTATGGACGATGTAGCAGCTAGTGAGCTCCAGTGTGGTTCACACGTAGACAGGTTACTCACTAAGCTTCCGCCTAGCTACAGAGATAGTTTCATCGAGCACTGCATCACCCGTGGTATCATATGCACTGGCAGCAGTTGCACCTATAATATGTACGACTTCTCAGGGTGGCTCGAGCGGAAGTCCCAAGTTTTACAGTTATCACAGCAAACCATTCAACCACAGCCCTCAGACAGACCACGCCCAGAGAGGGGCAATATCAGAGCCTCTGCAGGGTCCAGGGTACAGAGTAAGTCTACATCCATCTATTATGGCTCAGATCCCGCTCAAACACAGCCGGAGATAAACACTAAGGTGCATATTACTAATCCTTTCCCCTCCTCTAAGAAGAAGCAATTTAAGCCATACTGCCCATACTGTGAAGGGACAGAGCATTACCTCAGTGGCTGTGTAGATTTTAAGAAGCTAGACCTCAAAGCTGTAGCTTCTTGGATAAAGGAAAAATCCAGATGTTGGCGCTGTGGCCGTAAACATACCCCCGAGCAGTGCACTCTTAAGAAGATGTGCAGCACCTGTGGAGAATAGCACTTATTAGTGCTTCATGACCTAGCTGAAGCGAAGAGGAGGGACCCGAATATCCTAACAGTGAGCACCAGCCGAGTGTTTTTGGCTCCTATCTGTCACTCTAGCCGTGTAATGCTTAAGGTTGTACCCATCCAGTTACACCATCAAAGTAAATCTCTGGACACATATGCTCTTCTTGATGATGGCTCAGAGAAAACCATTATACTCCCTGCTGCTGTCAAGTCGTTAGGCTTAATCCAGGAGGAGGAAACTCTGTCCCTGCGTACTATTCGTCAAGATGTGATTCATATTAAAGGAGGATATGTCTCTTTTCAGGTGTCCCCAAAGGCCAAGCCAAAAATACGTTATAAGATAACACGTGCCTTTACCGCCCAACAGCTCAGCCTAGCTGAACAGTCATGCCCAGTGTAGCTCTTAAAGGAGAAGTATCATCACCTACAGCGAGTGCAGCTTGAAGGATTCAATCAGATACAGCCACTTGTGTTAATCGGCTCTGACAATGCTCACCTCATAACTCCTGTTCGTTCTATCCTGCGAGGCTCAGCCCAAGGACCTGTCGCCGTCTGCACCAAGCTCGGATGGGCCATCCAGGGACCGAGCTGCAGTATGCCTACACAGCAGGGGGAGGTGCACTGCCTGAACATATCATGCTTTTCTCCTTCCATTGCCCTTCAACAGGATGTACAGCGTCTGTGGCAACTAGATGCTCCCCTCTTTAGACCTGGGAAGGAGGTCACCCGCTCAAAGGAGGACAGAGAAGCCATAGCCATGTTAGAGGCCAAGACCATAAAAGTACCTGTGGATGGTGTAGAGCGATACGCCACCCCCCTGCTCAGGAAGAAGGACTTCCCATAGATGCATGTCTCCTCTGAAGTAGTTAAAGGCCTTCTGAGGTCCATTGAGTGTAAGCTAGCTAAGAATCCTGACCTGGCACTCAAATACAACCAGGAGATCAAGAGGTTGATAGATTCTGGTTATGTGGTAAAGCTGACTCCTGAAGAGATTCATAGCTCTGCTGAATCTTGGTATGTACCACATCACATTGTACATCATAACAATAAAGCTCTGGTAGTCTTTAACTGCTCCTTTGAGTTCCAGGGGACCGTTCTTAACCACTACCTCCTGCCAGGACCCCCTTTGGGCCTACACTGCTGGGTGTCCTCCTGCGTTTCCGCTAGTATCCTGTAGCAGTGAGCGGAGATATAAAAGCCATGTTTCACCAGATCCGCCTGCTCCCTGAAGACTGCCCCCTGCTGCGGTTCTTATGGAGAGACTGTGAAACTGAGAGGCCTCCAGATGTATATGAGTGGATAGTCCTGCCCTTTGGGACAACGTGTAGTCCCTGCTGTGCTACCTTTGCCCTTCAGAGCCATGTAAGGGAGCACAGTGATACCTACAAAGACATCTACGACTCTGTCCACACAGCTTTCTACGTGGACCACTGCCTGCAGTCACTTTTTGAACCACAAGAGGCCAAACTGCTCATTGACAGAATGAGAGAGCTGCTTATTCAAGGTGGATTTGAGATACGTCAGTGGGCTAGCAACATCCCTGAGGTGGTCGCTCATCTGCCAGGTACGGCCAGATCAGATAGCTGTGAACTGTGGCTAAACCTTAAAAGTCTTGATCCTCAGGAGTCAACACTGGGTCTCAGTTGGCACTGCACCACTGACGTCCTGGGGTACAAGCACCACCCTGTAACCTACACAACTGTGACACTGCGCAATGTTTACAAAGTACTGGCGAGTCAGTATGACCCATTGGGTTATATCTGCCCCTACACTACAAGAGCAAAGCTCTGGCACTGCACCACTGACGTCCTGGGGTACAAGCACCGCCCTGTAACCTACACAACTGTGACACTGCGCAATGTTTACAAAGTACTGGCGAGTCAGTATGACCCATTGGGTTATATCTGCCCCTACACTACAAGAGCAAAGGTCATTGTGCAGGCCCTGTGGAGCACAGAGAGAGGATGGGATGAGCCCATAGAAGGAAACCTGCTTCAGTCCTGGCTCGAATGGGAAAAGGAATTGTCTTATCTCCAGTATATCACCATCCCCCGATGTTACGCTCCTCCTCACAACAGCAACAGTACGACATATGAGGCTCACATCTTCTGTGACGCCTCAGAGAAGGCGTATGGAGCTCAATCTCAGAGTCACAGAGCAGCAGGCTCACATCTCCACCTCATTCATCATGGCGCGCTCCAGAGTAGCGCCCCGCAAGCAGGTGTCAATACCCCGACTGGAGTTGTGTGCTGCGCTCACTGGAGCCCAACTGGCCAAGGTACTCCAAACTGAGCTCTCACTACCCCTTCACTCAGTCTACATGTGGACAGATTCCACCACAGTGCTTCAGTGGATCCAGTCCAGCTCCTGCAGATACAAAGTTTTTGTGGGGACTCGGATCTGTGAGATACAGGACCTGACCTCTTCGGAACAGTGGGGGTATGTGAACTCTGATGATAATCCAGCCGATGACATCACAAGAGGGAAATCACTGTCAGAGCTCACAGTCTCCAGCCAATGGTCGCAAGGCCCACACTTTCTCACACAGACTCCTGACACCTGGCCAAAGCCCCCGACAGAGTTCTCAGAATGTGGCAGTGAAGAACTCAGAAAGACCACCTTCTGTGGCATTACAAATGTATCACCAAGTCTGCCAAATCCTGCGCAGTACACATCTTTAGATGATTTGATTCTGGCCACTCACCAATCCCTGCAAGGGGCAGCTACCACCTCCTACACTGCAAATGAGCGCCTGGAGGCAGAGACCCAGCTGCTTCAATCTGCGCAGAAGGACAGCTTCACAGAGGAGGTCCAAGCCTTACAAGCAGGGAACCCTGTTTGCCCGAGCAGTCGTCTCAGCGCCCTTTCCCCTGAGTATGACAGCCTCAGTGGACTAGTCAGAGTGGGAGGCCGCCTGCATCAAGCTACAGACGTAGACTCTGACAGCTTCCATCCAGTCGTGTTATCACCCGATCACCCTCTGACTCATGTCCTCATAAAGCACTATGATGTTCAGCTGTTTCACCCTGGTGCAGAGAGACTCTATGCAGAGTTACGCCGCACCTACTGGATCCTCAGAGGTCGCCAGGCCATAAAGAAACATCAGTACCGGTGTGTGGACTGCAGGAGATGGCGCGCCTCACCCTCTACACCAAAGATGGCTGACCTTCCTTCATCTCGGCTGAGACTCTACAAACCACCCTTCTGGTCTACAGGCATGGACTGTTTTGGACCATACCGGATTAAGATTGGGCGTAGGAGAGAGAAACGCTGGGGAATCATCTACAAATGCCTCACCACTAGATGCGTCCACTTAGAACTCATCTCTAGCATTGATACTGACTCTTTCTTAATGTCATTACGCAGGTTCATCGCACGCCGGGGGAAGCCATATGAGCTGTGGTCTGACCGGGGCACCAATTTCAGAGGCGGCCATAAAGAACTACAGAGCGCTTTTGAGAGCATGGCACCAAAGTTGCAGCAACAACTGGCTAAGCAGACTATCAACTTCCATTTCAACCCACCATACTCTCCTCATTTCGGGGGAGCTTGTGAGAGGGAAATCCGATCCTTTAAATCAGCCATGCAAGGCATCCTGAAAGACCAAGTTGTGGCAGAGGAAGTGCTCCTAACAGCTCTCATAGAAGTTGAAGGGCTCCTTAATTCTAAACCACTCAGATATGCCTCCTCTGATGTGGATGATCCTGACCCTATCACGCCAAACCTGCTGCTTATGGGGCGGCGCGATGCTGCATTACCACAGGCAGTATACGGCCCTCATGATGCCCTTTCCAACAGAAGATGGAAACACAGCCGGATGATCAGTGATCATTTCTGGAAACGCTTTGTCCAGAACTACCTTCCAGGGCTTCAGCTGAGGCATAAATGGAGGAAATCCACTGATAATGCTACTGTGGGACAAATTGTGATGATCATTGACTCCAACCTTCCCAGAGGGCTTTGGCTTGTTGGAACCATCACCAAGGTTTTCCCAGGGACAGATGGTGTTGTTCGAGCTGCGGAGGTGAAGGTTAAAGACAGTATCTACGTCGCCCGGTAACCAAACTGGTGGAACTCCCTGAAATGCCTGAGGATTTAAGTGGCACATCTTCAAACTAGTTGACTTTTGAATGAGTGTATTTGCCAGGCAAATACAGTGGCGGCTGTTAAAAGTCCATGCCCTGACATAGACTACGTTACCCAGAATGGATGTGGAATGGAAATGTAGTTCTGCCAGCTCGCGGTTGCGCTAGGCGCTTTCACTTTCGTGTGGTCCAGGGCCATGAGAGCAGTATTCACGGTGCAGAGAATTGCCATCCTTTGTTAATCCTACGCTAGTCTTGTGTGTAGAAGTGCTGTGTGCGTTCTTAAAATGTAAGTACGGCTTTGCATGAATGACGCGTTTATTGCAGATTTATTTATTTATTTATTGCAGAGTTGTGGCAAAGTTGTTATAATTGTTTTATTCCCTACTGCTATACTGCTGATGCCACTACGACGTTCCATAAGTGTTCCTAAAGTGACCATCTACTGTATATACTTTAGTTATTGCCTTGCAAATAATTGCAGATATTATATTCAGTATATAATTCGCATGTTTTGGCACTTTTCACCATTTGGAGATTTATGGCATTCATGCAAGTTCATTTATAGTGTTACTGCGGTTTTACTGCGGGCCAGAGGTGGAAAGTAACGAATTACATTTACTCGCGTTACTGTAATTGAGTAGCTTTTTTGTGTACTAATACTTTTTAAAGTAATTTTTTAAATCTGTAATTTTACTTTTACTTAAGTATATTTTGTTTAAAATATTGTACTTCGCTACATTTTAAAACACATTAATTACTGAGTAAAAAAAAAAAAAAGAATAATAATAAATCGCTCCCTGGAAACTACGTCAGTAAATAATGGGCAGGAGGGCAAACTGGCGCTAAAATCACAAGAAAGATGCAGACGTAGTGGTGCAGACACCGCTGAAAACGAAACCCCGTCATATTCTGAAGTTGAACTCGAAGGAAATGAAGTGAACCCCTGGCCATATGTATGCTCTATTATGCAGTGTAAGCTGTACTTGCCTAGGAAGACCAAACTAGCAGCTTATAAAATCTCGACAAGACATCAACCCTTCGCAAGAATGTAGAGGTAAGCTAAATAATTGCATCGTTGCATTGGTGGTTAAAATGAAGCTTTGACATTTTAGCAAGAGGTTTTGCACAAATTAGCCAAAAAGACAGTGGTGAGGAGTGTGCTATTTTTGTTTTAATGATGTGCGCGCGCATTTATAGTGCGTTCTTTCACTGTGTGATTCAGTCTCCTAAAATGCATTTAGAATGATCACGAAATTGAAGATATAGGGGCAGAAAATTAACATATTTATATAATTTCATATATTAAATCAAAATCACACAAAGAAGGCCGTCTTTTCCTCCAAAAATCATCATGAATATATACATACATATATATAACAGTTCAGTAAACAAGTTAATTAAGAGACTTGCGTTTTAGACACCATATTGCCTTTTTTAGCTCTATTTCTACACCAGAAAATAATTCCAAACACAGCCACCAAAGCACAGTTTTGCGTCTCTGAGCAACGTGACAGTGTTTCGTTCCTGAATGAATCAACTGTTTAAATGATTCGGTTCAATCGCAATGACTCACTTATTAACAGTGACTTGCTGACACATACTGGCCATTTTAATTTCACATTTAAAGTATCTTTTGATTTTTTTAAATAATGAATTTCTTATCATTTCAAATGAGTATTCAACATTTTATGTCTTGTATATCAAAACATTATTCATGCATTTGTAACTGCAGGTTAAATGCATTCCTGTCCTGCACTAAACAGTGTAATACATCTAAATGCCACTTCCAATGAATCTTCTGCATTTCCTCTGCATTAAAAGATGAGTTTGTTGATACTGATTTGCCTGGTAACAGCCCAAATGTTTTATTATTCTAAATAACTGATTCCTTTAATTAAAAACAACTAGTTTGAGATTAATAGACCTATCCCAGGGGTGTCAAACTCAGTTCCTGGAGGGCCATAGCCCTAACCCTGCTCCAGCACACATATCATGTAGTTTTCAAATAAACCTAAATGATTAGATTAGCTGGATCAGGTGTGTTTAATTAGGGTTAAATCTAAACTGTGCAGGACTGTGGCCCTGCAGGAACTGAGTTCGACACTCTTGGCCTGTCCCATTTTTGACTCCCTCCCACTGTTAAAATGTAACTAAGTAATTTTTACTCTGAGTAAATTTTAAATGAGCTACTTTTTACTTTTACTTGAGTAGATTTTTAGACTGGTACTTTTACTTGTACTTAAGTAAAATTTTATTAATGTAATGGTACTTTTACTTGAGTAGAATATTTTTGTACTCTTTCCACCTCTGCTGCGGGCTATTTCTTTATGCATCTGTAGGTAACCATAGCCTACATGTTTACTAACATACATTTTATTGTATTTTTGTTTCAGATAACCACACAAACACACACACAAACACACCTATTCTGTCATATTGATACCTGTAAATCCACATCATCTCCATGTACCTGACTTCTTCTCAATAAACTCTCAAACTGCAGCATTGGATTTGCCTATTCCTTCTGACCGAGGAAGACTCAGTTGACGAGCAATCCATAATCAGCCGCAGACGCACACGGTCTCTTACAATCCCCACCATCGTACTGGCTAACGTACGCTCTTTGGACAATAAACTGGACTACATCCAATTACTACGTTCAACTCAGAGGACTATAAGAGACTGTTGGGTTTTTGTGTTTACAGAAACATGGCTTAGCAACAGCTTTCCAGACTGCGCTATTCCGCTCGATCAGCTGACATGCTATTGAACGTACAGAGCTCTCGTCGTGGGGAGGAGAAACCCGCGGTGGCGGGCTTTGTGTTTACATCAATGATGTGTGGTGCCGCAATGCTGTTGTGATCTGCAAATACTGCTCACCCCTTCTGGAGTTTATGATTATTAAGTGCCGGCCATTCTATCTGCCGAGGGAATATACTGCCATACTGCTTGTCTCGGCTTACATTCCCCCGAACAACAACAACTGCAACAGGAACGATGCACTAAATGACCTGCATCAGCACATCAGTGAGCAGCAGACAGCACACCCCGATGCTTTTCTCATCATAGCTGGGGATTTCAACTATGCTGACTTAAAGAGTGTGTTTCCAAAAATACACCAACACATACACTTTCCAACTTTGTTTACACCACACAGAGAGGAGCTTACAAAGCGAGTTTGTAGATGACACGACTGTGGTGGGTCTCATTAGCAACAAAAATGGGACAAACTACAGGAGCAAGGTGAGCCGGGTGATGCAGTGACAACAATCTCTCTCTGAACGTGGGGAAGATGAAGGAGATTGTTGTTGACTTCAGGAGAGCACACTCAGCACGTTCCTTTGACCATCAACCCTTGAATCTGGGGTTACCAATATAAACAGCGAATGAAGATACCTTCATATTCTACAAGTTACCAAACATGAAAAATAATTACCACTTACCACAGTTGTGAATCACTCCTCTTGCCTTTAACATTAATCTCGACCATTGTAGATTCAATGATGTGGCTCTGAAGATTTGAAATTTACAGCAATATTCTGTAAATTTGAGCCAAACCAACACGTGACCCCTGAATGCATTGCAGTTTACAGCAATATGCTGTATTATTAAAAAACAGCCGGCGGCTGTAAAATAATGCTGTAATTTTTACAGCAATTCAATACAGTGTAACTCAGACATCCCAACCTGCAAAAAGTCATTTCAGGGAGGTATCCCGAAGAACCCCCCAAAAGGAAGGAAAAACATCTCAGCGGTAGTCACCTTCTCAGTGAGACTTTGCCTATCTGAATGGGAGAACGGCGATATATTGGAGCAGCCTTCCCTGCGCTTAGCCTCCCTAACATGTTGTGGTCCCTAAAAGATATAAAAGCATAAAATATTATTTCTATAAGCTATAGGCCTATGTAATTATTTGTTAATTATGTTTAAATATGTAGATTACTTTTACTATTTATATAATCTGCTTATACAATTTATGTAAACTGCTTTTATTTATTTTCCATTGCAACTTTAAACAGGTCTAAGGAGTTTGTTGTTTTCATGTAGCCTTGGCAACTAGCCTGAATAATATGCAGATGAAATGAAACTTGTCAACTCACCTCAACATGCCTTTTGCAATCATATAACCCGCCATGGGCAATGCTTGAGCAAGACTGTCATTATGTTTGACACCTATACACTTTCGTGTAGTCTGCCGTAAAATGTGTCTTATACTTTTTTCTTTTTTTGTTTTGTGGCACTCTCCCTCTGCCATGGTGCTCCGAGTGTTTCTAGATAGACATAACTGATTAATTTTGTTCAGGAGAAGAGATAAAAGCCCGCCCACGCTGACAATTGATTGGTTGATTTGCAGAAACAGGCCAATCAGGATGCTCTCTGTCTTACATGCGCTTCGCATACACGCACATTAGCACACACTCGCAAGGTCTCTCGTTCCCTCTCTCTCTCTGCCGTGCGTGCGCTACACGGTTTGAAACACAGTATCTGTTTCGCATGCGCGCTTTTGCTCGCTCGGTCTAGATTCCGGGAGATTTTAACTAATTTGCGGGTCTCAGGGAGCCGCTTTCAATATGCGGAAGACTCCCGGAACTTCCGGGAGACTTTGGATGTCTGTTAACTGTAATATAGTTTAATGTCATTGTCTCCTTAACACTTTGTTACATCAAAATAAGACTTGAAATGGTCTGAAAACATGATCTGTGGGAGTTTTTCGTGAGTAAATCAAATTACAAAGAAAACAGACATTTCTGTGCCTTAGACCAGTATTTACTGAGCTTCGATAACTGATGAACCGAATAATTATAAAAAAAATTTTTTTTTAAAAGTTAAAATTGTTTTTTAAAAGCTTAAATTGTTTCTGCATTGAGTTATTTTGTAATAAATGTAAAATGCTTAAAACACTAACTTGATGAGATTCATACTTGGCTTTAATAAACAGAATATAAATAACATTGTTAATGTAAAAATATAAAATAGAATTATATTTTTGTTGTAGTATTTGTTTTTGTTGTTTTCTGGGGTGTATTCCATCAGCCATAATTTTGAAGGTGAAGTAAGGGCTTTTCTGAGTGTGAAAATTAATTCAGCATTATAGATGTTTAAAGAATGCTAAGATTCTGCTATTGAAGTAAATATTCAGTGTAACAAAATATCACCTAAGCTCTGTTAACCATTATTAATTGTAGGTGTGTTCTGACTGACAGGGTCCCTTCACAGTGTTCACTGTTCTTCACTCCCTAAGCACTGGACATCCATTGAATTGGACTCCGCTGACAATAATCAAATAATCTCATCAAAGAATGTCAATGACGGGGTCACGCAGATTGTGATATAACATAAATAAATATCGTACTTTATTTAACTTTAAAATGTAAATGTATATAAAATGCATATACAATTACGTATCTAATAAATATAGTCAAAATGTATATGTTTAGAAAATTAACAGATTTAAGTGGTCTCAACTTGTGCACTTTCTTTCCCACACGCAGCCTTATATTTAACTCTTCTTAGGTAAATACAGTCAAATAAAAAATGAAAGAGCCTCAGCTGTTTCTCACCGCTTTTTTACAATATGCAAATGTAACATTCATCACCTTAGCCATTCATAAATACTCTAATTTGCATAATGATAATATTTATTGCAACCCTTCTATTGCAAAACTCTTTCAACGGCTCTGCTCCATGATTAGTTTTAACTGATGCAGTGCACAATAACAGTATGGTGATTTTCCTTCTCCACTTCCTGCGAAGTGATGTATTGTTTCCTAATTTCCTGTGCCGTTTGCAGTGCCCTTCAGACTGAACATGTTCGCTCCCTTCAGATTGGAATCTCAAGATGGCTGAATATCCTGTGAAGTCCACTTCGCAGTCCACTTAGGGTCGAATGGAACCCACTTTCTGTGTGAAAGCTGCTGTCGCGGTTGCACTCACACTGCATACACTCATACATACATAAGAGGCCTCTGGTAAATTATACAGTCCTCAGCAAATAAAATAAACTTTATGTGAGCTTTTTAAATAAAAGGGTGCAAGATTCAGTCTCAATGTTTGGGTGCAGAAAAACTATTTAAACCAGATATACATATATTAAAATGCAAGTAGTGCAAATGTGGTTTAGGAGTAAAAAAAAAAACGTGATAATAAATAACATGAGTATTAAAGCAGATTTTATACATGTAACAGTACTGAAATGTACATGAGAGAGTCCATATATATATATATATATATATATATATATATATATATATATATATATATATATAGATAGATAGATAGATAGATAGATAGAGATATAGACAGATAGATAGATAATATAGATCATTTGAGTAAAAAAAACAAACAAAAAAAACATACATTTTGTATAAAATATCTAAACAAATGTTTAGATCATAACTCTGATATTCCAAATATATTTAGAAGATATGAACGAAGCAAAGCATTCATTCAACCGATACTGAGTGCCATGTGTTTCGAATTTAAATTGCGTGTAAAAAAGACTTTTATTTTGGACTGGTGACGTGACGTCATACGTCTGCGTCGCGCTCCTCTGTGCTGAAGGTTTGTTTTTGCGTGTCAATCACTATAAAATACATTTCATAGTTTTTGCACACAACGCACAATTTATAATTTAATGTAACATTGGTATGTTTTATCTAACATTAATGGACTTTTTTATTTATTATTTGTGAGTAAAATAAATCCACACATGAGTAACAGAATAAGTGTGTCTCGTTTCGCCGTAATGAATCTTTTGTTTTTTATCTTTTTTGTAATAACACAGAAGCGCTCAATGATTTACTGATCTGAAGCGCTCCAATCAGCACCTGCTGGTCAAAACTGTGTAGGCCTACATGCAGCGAGATTACATCTTGTGTATTGAGAATATTTACAGACCTATGACATTCTGTGTGTGTTCTGTTATCTTTTGTAGTTCTGTTTTAAATTATTGGCTATTTATTTATTTAATTTAAGACCATTAATTAACACTCTAACCAACACCATTCCAGTGCACTGACTGCCAAACCAGGAGCTAGAGATTTACTATGGATTTATATTTATTTTTGTTAATTATTCTTAATAATTAATTATTTATCTTAAACATTACAGAGTCACCAAAGATGCAGAAAAACTCCTGGTGAAGCAACTGAGATCCATGTGACGAATAAAAAGATGACGTTTATTAAGGAAGAGCGTGAAGACTTGAAGATTGAAGACTCATTCAGAGTGAAACATGAAGAAATGAAGGAACAAACAGGTTAGTTTCCATTTCCAAAGCTGAACTTACATTACATTTACATTAAGCTATTGTGCACATGCTTTTATCCAAAGCGAATTATAGAGGAGGAAAATGGAAGCAATCAAAGTGCTATAACAAGTCTCAGTTAGCTTAATGTAGTGCACTTAGCAATTTTTTTATTATTTAATAAAAAATAAATAAAAATCAACACCAATAGAATGGAAAAATAATAGAGCAAGCTAGTGTTATTTTTGCTTTTTTTGTTAATTGAATACAAGCAGTTATTAAATTAATAGAGTGCAAGTCTAAAAGGGACATGTTTTTTTTTTTTTTTTTTTGTTTTTTAATAAAGAATAGAATTAGAATAGAGAGTGCTGTAGTTAGAGGGTCAAATAAAGATAGAAGAGGTGTGTTTTTAGCCGATTCTTGAAGATGGCTAAGGCTGAGTTGGGCAGGTCATTTCACCAGGAGGGAACATTTAATGTAAAGGTCTGTGAAAGTGATTCTGTACCTCTTTGGGATGAACAATAAAGCGACGTTCACTTGATTTACAGCAATCATCGACTTGATTGCACAGACACTATTTAAACTGAACTGAGCTGGATGATGACATCACTGGATTCAATGATGGACTGCCTTCAACTGAAAATTGAGTGTTTGCTATTGTCCTTTTGCATTATTGACACACTATTTTCCTATTTTATACTGTAAAAAAGTGTATAAAAAGCATTATATAAACAAACAAACTGATATGACGTCATTTGAACAAAATCAGGCTGAAACGAAGTTAGTTTTGAGTTATTTTATTACTCACCCTCATGTCGTTCCAAACCCGTAAGACCTCCTCTGTTCACCTTCAGAACACAGTTTAAGATATTTTAGATTTAGTCCGAGAGCTCTCAGTCCTTCCATTGAAGCTGTGTGTACGGTATACTGTCCATGTCCAGAAAGGTTTATTCAAATAAAATAACTCCCTTTCCAAGTGAATGTTGTGGTCTGGTTTGTTGAAACACCTAATAGCAGAGGAAGAGATATGCACTGAGTTGTACGTTTCTGTGCTGTGGTGGGGCTTAAATCCTGACTCTTTTAATAGTTCAGCGGGTATGATATCCAGCATACATGTGGGTTTCTGTTTTCAATCCTTTCATGTCTGTTACTTTGTGTCATTAAACTGAGGTTATCTTGTATTTGTTTCGTTCTGTCCTAGATCTGGTAGCGTTGAAAGAGGAGAGGGCAGTACTCAATGAAATGAAAGAGGAAGACCTTGACTTCACAACTGAAGAAAAGTCTTTTAGTTGCTCACAGTCTGAAAATACTTCCTCACAAAATATAGCTCAAATGACAGGAACCCTTAATTCCCACACAAGAGAAGCTTCTGGAGAGAAGCCTTTCAAATGCCAGCAGTGCGAAAGGAGTTTCCGATTAAATAAATACCTTAAGAATCACATGAGAATTCACGCAGAGGACAAGCCTTTCACATGCCATCATTGTGGAAAGAGTTTTTGTCATAAAGGTAGTCTCAAAACTCACATGAGAATTCACACTGGAGAGAAGCCTTACTCGTGCCCTCAATGCAGAATGAATTTCACATATAAACCAACCTTTAACGCTCATATGAAAAGTCACACTGGAGAGAATTACACCTGCAAACTGTGTGAGAAGAGCTACTCGCAAAAGGGAAATCTAAAGTATCACATGAGAGTTCACACTGGAGAAAAGCCTTTCACGTGCCCTAACTGTGGAAAGAGTTTCAGTTATAAAGTAAGCCTCAAGTCTCACATGAGAGTTCACACTGGAGAGAAGCCTTACTCGTGCCCTCAATGCAGAATGAATTTTACGTATAAGGAGTCCTTTGTTATCCACTTGAGAGTACACACTGGAGACAACTTTTACACTTGCAAACTGTGTGGAAAAAGCTTCTCACAAAAAGGCAATCTAAAGTATCACATGAGAATCCACACTGGAGAGAAGCCATTCACATGTGATCAGTGTGGTAAGAGTTTCAGACACAAAGTGACCTTAAATAAGCACAGCAGGATTCACTCAAGAGAGAACTGTCCTGTATGTCATCAATGTAGAAAGAGCTTCTCCGACAAGAAAGACCTTAAGAATCATATAATAACTCACATCGGGGAGAAGCCTTTCATGTGCCACCACTGTGGAAAGAGTTTCACACGTAAAGGAAATCTCAAGACTCACAAGATAATTCACACGGGAGAAAGGCCCTTCATATGCCATCACTGTGGAAAGAGTTTCAGATTTAAAGGAAATCTTCAGACTCACTCGAGGCATCACACCGGAGAGAGGCCTTACACATATCTTAAGTGTGAGGGGGGTTTCACAAATCAAAGAGACCTGAAATGTCATTTTCAAACTCATTCTGGAAAGAAACCGCAGTGTTTCGAGTGTGGGAAGATGTTTAGGAAATGGAGCAGTTTCAAAAGTCATCTGCGCATCCACTCTGGGGGAAGGCGATTGAATTGTGATCAGTGTAATAAAAAGTTTATTTTCCCGTCACACTTACAGAGACATATGAAAAGTCATGCAGATGTAAGACTTTATTGGTGTTATTTGTGTGGAAAGCGTTTTAAGTGGTTTAGCAAGTTTAAATTGCACCAGAAAGTAAGTCTCTGTGTGAAATCAAGGCTGCGTTTAAAGCCAAAGATGAATGTAGTCTAAATGCCGATTTCCTTCTCAGATATTATTTTGTTCACAGGACCTTTTAACTGTGGCCCATATCAGATACCATCGTAACAGGTGACACTGCACCATGTGTTTTATTTTGTATCCTTTACTTTTGTTTTGTCACGTACATATGAATGTTTGTGGTCCCACCTGATCATTTCCTTTGCTATAGTTTCAAACATTTAACGGCTGCTGTAGACAGCCTCCAATTTAGTTTTTATGAAGTCGTTTCTTTAATATTTGATTCAGAAAAATATTAGAAAAGCTTTGTCTTTCTGTGTAGTGCCACAGTTGCTATCTTTACATGCATTCTGTTTATAATCAGAGTGACTGCTGAATCAGACTCAACTGGAAAGCCTTCATTCAATTCGATTGAGTTTGACTGATTATTTATTTATTTATATATTTCAACTATTATTTGGACGGGAAAATACAACAAAGAATATTGTTTACATATAGCGAATCAATTCACTCTCTCTCTGCCCAAACGAACCTTCTTTCTTTTCACCCCAAGTGGCTCATTAGGGAATTGCATGTCCAAAATTAACCTTGCTTTGTAATAACTTTCTTCAACGGGTACATAGAGACATAAGACAAGTGTCAATCAATAGAAGAGGACAGTGGACATTTTTCACCACCTTTCTTTTTACCCTAGTGGCTGACTATGGATATGCATGTTGAAAATGAACTTTCTTTCTGTAATAACTTTCTTTATCAAGAAGATATAGATATGAAACCAGTGTCAATCAAGAGAAGGGGACAGTGGACATTTTTCGAAACCTCTGTTTTTACCCCAAGTGGCTGATTAGGAAATTGTATCTCCAAAATTAACTTTCTATTTGTAATAACTTTCTTCATCAGGAAGATATAGACATGAAACTAGTGTCCATCAATTGAGGGAGAAAGTGGGCATTTTTCACAACCTTTTATTTTACACTTACTGGTAGACAATGGATTTGTGCGTACAAACGTAATTTTTGGGTCAACTAACTCTTTAAACATTTTTTAATTTTTACCTGGACTACAACATACCCCAGACATTGATTGAAAACGTTCTGATTCTTAGTTCAATGGCAAAGGAAATCCATGTCTTACCATTTACAAACCTGGAAGAAATTATATTCAAGGACACAGACTCCCAGAAGTCTTTCACATTAACTTTCCCAGTATACTCAGCTTGATCAGGTATCTCGCTCACTGTAAAAGGTAACACACATTTTTTTGTCCCTCACCATAAAAATAAATATTTTCAGAATAGCTTTTATATATATGTTGTCTTACCTCCTGGCATGCTAAACACTTCCTTTGTATGAAGATTCATAATAATCACAGGAGGATGAGAGCCACAATTGCTGCATGAATATTTGTTGTCATGTTGCACCAATACTTCAAAATGTAGGTAGCCATGAAACAGACGGTTGTGTGGAGGTAACATCAAACCAAACGCAAGTTCCATTGCTTTGAAAACTCTGCCTGCTGCATGATTGCATGAGTCTATTGGCAAATATAAACAAGTGTTATAATTTGTTACAGGTATTAACATCAAACATTGAACAATTCACTACAATGAATAAATATAATTAATTTTCGCTGTTGGTAATGATTCCACAATATGAAGCAGAGTTATTTATCAATGATAATAATAATAATAATTCAACATGCTGTAATGTTCTGTGTCTAAAGAGATACTTAATTAGGTTAAGACCATAGACTGTATAAAAACATGGACGTAGTGACGTCACCCATAGACTATTGAAGAGTGTTTTTGAAGCTCAAAGTGTGCAGAGCGGATCGTCGCCGCGCGACTCTCCTGGAAAATTGAAAATGGGCAAAAAGGGCGGGGGCTGGTCACTGAAGCCACGCCCACCTAGCACGACAGCGGTGACAGCAGCAGCAAAACCACCTGTCACTCAAGTGGCTACGCTCTTAATTACGCAGAACTTTAAGGCTTAATAGAATTTAAACGGATGGGTTGTAAAAAAAATTAATCCCCCTCACAGTTGTCATGAAGGGCAAAATTAGCTATATAGACCAAACTCATTTTTTTCACCAGGCTGTAAACATGTTTTTTTTCTGCTGTAAAGTTGGGCATTTTAACATAGGAAGTATATGGGATTGACTCCCTTTCACAGCCAGCCTCAAGCGGCCAGTCGATGAATACCTGGAGTGATGCCCTTAAATACAAACATAAGTGGAGACCCCAGAGAATGTGATTGTCAAAGTTGTGGATTCCATCTTGCCAGCTGGTAACGGTACTCCATTCCACATCATAGACATTTCTTGAAGTATGTGCTTATTCCTGAATAAAACTAAATTATTAGATACGTAGATGGGAATATACCAACATGCTGTAATATTAGTTAGAAAGATATTTTACAATATTTACCTTCATAGACACATGTCAGTGTCTCAATCTTAGCTTTTGCTGTGATCAGGATGGGGTCACTTAGAGGCAAGTTATAACAGCATTCAGTGCAAAACTTCTCTGATGACACAATGTGTTTTGGTGGGGGAGGATCAAACAATCCCTTGCAAAGATTTTCAGGAAGGTTTGATGGATACTGCTTGTTATCCAAGACATACTTTAAAATTCTTTGCAAAAGTTCATTCCCAAGTCCAAATGGCTTTTCCTTGCTGCCTGATTGATGTTCATCCAAGTTATCTTCATCTGGTCCAATTGATTTAACAGATTTATAAAGCAGTCTATTAGTTTGAAAGAGAAACCACTTCGCGACACACTTATGTGGACATGACATCTATGCATTAACACAGGGACAATGCCAGCTTTTTCTCTGGGCATCATACTTAACCATCACCCTTCCCAATCGACTGTAGTATGAAGATTTGTTCTCCTAGACAGACGCATAATGCTTTTTGGGTGGTCCAATTTTAACACCCACAGCAAGGGGGCACTTTGGTCTGCTGCATCCTTTTTCTTTCTTGTTTTCTGTAAACCATCTCTGCTTTACAAGCTCAGTCAATGTATCTTCCTCAAGATGACAGGTGTTTCTAAATGCCTACTCCTACCTGCTACATCATAAAACAACAAGCAATCATCCACCTCACATTCATTTGGACCTCTCAGTTTTTGATTTACATGAACAGGAACAGGAGGCCCACGGAAATAATTTTGGCAACTGCAAAAATACCATTCACTGCATCTATACACTGACTTGCAAGATGACAATCAGCACATATGTCCATTTTTTCAGTTGCATGCTTTCTTTTTTCATATGCCGTTGCAAATTGTTCATGTATAAAGTCACATTACATTTAGAACATAAACTAATTTTTTACTTGTTTTAAGATGTCTCAGCCCCTGCTCCTGGTCAACAGATGGTAGAATCCATTGTTTTTGGTTCATGGTGAATGGCTGGTCAGTTGGTATATGGACCACGGCAGACGGCTGGTCCCCCCTGTTCATATTCCATGGTGAATGGCTGGTCAGTTGGTATATGGACCAAACTGGATGGCTGGACCCCCAGTTCATTGGCCACGGTCAATGGTCTGCTGATGTGCTGCTGTTTATCAGCCATGCTGGATTTTTGGAACCCTGTTGCACTGGCCACAGTAGACGGTTATTGTTCATGTCGTGTGATTGTCCTGGTTGACGGTCTTTCTGCACTTATATTTGTGGTATGTCTAAGGAGGTGTTTTTCCAAGTCTCTCCAACATAATATTGGTTTGCCACAGTAACAACTATGACAATGTGCGGCTTTGTGACACAAGAGGTGGCATTTATATATTTTGAAGCCTAATAAAAGTATTATTAAAAAATGTGAACAAATATTACCATTTGTCAATATTAACTGGCTATTAATGAACACCAATACATAATTAATGTAACAAATAAAAAGTATTTGGTCTACTTCCTGCCATGTACAACCACCCAGGATAAATGGGACAGAAGATGGCCTGTTGCTTGGGCAAAGTGGGCAGTGAAACTTTGTGCACTTGAGGCACTGGTATGCCTCAAGAGTGACAAGCACATTTTTCAATGAAACGTGAATCTAAAAACACAATAACGTGTGTTTGGCATTTACTTCCAATTTTCACAGACAAGGCTTACGCTAGTTCTAGACTAAAATGTATGTTTTAGCTGTTATAACTGAAAGCAATTTCTATTGACATTTCTTAAAGTATATCAGTGCCGTTGTTTTCTATTAAAATGCACATTGGTAATGTTTTTTTCTAGGTTATTTTTTTAAAAGCTACTTAAATGTCCTAATTATTAGTCTAAGCCCTGTTTGGGAAACCAAGCCTTAATTTAATTATTATTTACTTGTTAGGAGTAATCAGTTAAGAGTTAAACTTATTTGACATTATTCTGGGGGAAAACTGTACCAAATCTATTAACAAAGTTTGAATTGATCGTTTACATATCAGTGCAGTCATAATACATAACATACTTTTTTTTTTAAAAGTCACAGTACATGCTTATGGTCTCCAGTGTCCATAATCTGCAGCGTAGATTCTAGAAATGGATTGCAGAAATATTTTGCAAAAAAAAAGGGAGGTTGTTGAAAGACACTGTAATGTTGTCATTTGTCTGTATTGCTAATGCTGCCTTCACATGCTCTCTGAATAATCTTTCCTAGTTAAAAATTAAGCATGAACACCCTCCCATTTTGAAACTTGAATACAATGAGCTCGTAATCACAACTTCAGAAGTGGAAAATATCAAATTTCCAACAGCTCATGAAGGCAGCATACGAACACGTTAACTTTCTAAATTAAATTTATGGATACAATTGTCTCATTCCTTTCTGACTAAAGTCAAGACTAAAACATCAACCGCCAAAGATAATGCACTTTTTTACAACTTGTAATAAGTTGTACAAGTATAAAGACTGTTTAACAAACTTACCCCTTCAACGGATTTTTTTTGGCGACTCGCAGCGTACATTACCGCCATGACATTAAATAAACCAATCAAAAGCCTCTGGAGGTTTGTACAGCCCATTTGGAGCTGACCACCCTCCCATTTGGATCTGGCTCCGACCTCCGTTTGTACCCATCTCGTATCATCAACATACTTTACTGTGGCATTAGAAGGATAAATTAAAGTGCAATCATGAGTGAAGAGGGTATATAAGAACGGGCTTAGCACACGCCCCTGTGGTATGCCTGTGTTCATGATAATAGTTAAAGAAGTACAATTGCCTATTTTAAGATTCTGGGGCCTATTTGTTAGAAAGACCATAATCAATGCACAGAATGCTGCATCTATTCCTAAATCACCTGATTTGCATACAAGTTTGTAATGAATGACTGTATTAAAAGCAGAACTAAAATCAATAAACATCATTCTCACACAACTGTTGGGCTGCTCTAGATGGGTCAGGGGCGTATGCAATGCTATTGAAACAGCACGTTCTGTAGGTCTGTTCGCCCGATAAGCAAATTGATGACTACCCTTAGGTATGTTAGCTTTGGTGGTGACAATAGAAGTCTCTCGTAGCACTTTGTAATAACAGGGGTCAGAGCAACTGGATGAAAGTCATTAAAACATTCCACTGCAGTTCTTTTAGGTACAGGAATGATGGTTGTCAACTTCAGACCAATAAGAACGACAGCCAGTTGTAGTTAGGGGTTAAAATACTTGTAAATACTCCCACCAGCTGATCCACACATGTTCTTAGTGTGCAGGCTGAAACTCTTGTCAGGACCTGATGCTTTGTTGATATCAAACCTCCTCAATATGGATCTCACTTGATGCTTTAAAACAATTCCCCACCCATTCTGTTTTACTCCAGAGTAGGCTCTGTTGTCATATTGATCATCAAAGCAAGCAAAGAAGCACTTTAAAGGATCAGGAAGAGAAGGATCATTATTGATATGTAAAGACCTGCCATTATGGTCAGTGATGGCCTTTATTCCTCTTCACATACTGCGGGAATTACTATTATTAAACGGGCCTTCAAGAAGTTTTTTTATATCTACACTTTTCCTCCTTAATGCCCTTCTTCAGTTCTTTCCTTTTATTACTGTAGGCCTGCACATCTCCAGATATTAAGGCTGCATTCTGGTCTGAAAGCAAAGACCAAACTCTTTTGTCAAACCATGGTTTCTGATTAGGAAAGGTCCTAATACTTTTAGTTTTTTGGACAATCTCAGTACAACAGTCTATATAAGCCAAAACTGATGTACAACCCGAATTCCGGAAAAGTTGGAACGTTTTTTAAATTTTAATCAAATGAAAACTAAAGGAATTTCAAATCACATGAGCCAATATTTTATTCACAATAGAACATAGATAACGTAGCAAATGTTTAAACTGAGAAATTTTACACTTTTATCCACATAATTAGCTCATTTAAAATTTAATGCCTGCTACAGGTCTTAAAAAAGTTGGCACGGGGGCAACAAATGGCTAAAAAAGCAAGCAGTTTTGAAAAGATTCAGCTGGGAGAACATCTAGTGATTAATTAAGTTAATTGATATCAGGTCTGTAACATGATTAGCTATAAAAAAGCTTTGTCTTAGAGAAGCAGAGTCTCTCAGAAGTAAAGATGGGCAGAGGCTCTCAAATCTGTGAAAGACTGCGTAAAAAAATTGTGGAAAACTTTAAAAACAATGTTCCTCAACGTCAAATTGCAAAGGCTTTGCAAATCTCATCATCTACAGTGCATAACATCATCAAAAGATTCAGAGAAACTGGAGAAATCTCTGTGCGTAAGGGACAAGGCCGGAGACCTTTATTGGATGCCCGTGGTCTTCGGGCTCTCAGACGACACTGCATCACTCATCGGCATGATTGTGTCAATGACATTACTAAATGGGCCCAGGAATACTTTCAGAAACCACTGTCGGTAAACACAATCCGCCGTGCCATCAGCAGATGCCAACTAAAGCTCTATCATGCAAAAAGGAAGCCATATGTGAACATGGTCCAGAAGCGCCGTCGTGTCCTGTGGGCCAAGGCTCATTTAAAATGGACTATTTCAAAGTGGAATAGTGTTTTATGGTCAGACGAGTCCAAATTTGACATTCTTGTTGGAAATCAAGGACGCCGTGTCCTCCGGGCTAAAGAGGAGGGAGACCTTCCAGCATGTTATCAGCGTTCAGTTCAAAAGCCAGCATCTCTGATGGTATGGGGGTGCATAAGTGCATACGGTATGGGCAGCTTGCATGTTTTGGAAGGCTCTGTGAATGCTGAAAGGTATATAAAGGTTTTAGAGCAACATATGCTTCCCTCCAAACAACGTCTATTTCAGGGAAGGCCTTGTTTATTTCAGCAGGACAATGCAAAACCACATACTGCAGCTATAACAACAGCATGGCTTCGTCGTAGAAGAGTCCGGGTGCTAACCTGGCCTGCCTGCAGTCCAGATCTTTCACCTATAGAGAACATTTGGCGCATCATTAAACGAAAAATACGTCAAAGACGACCACAAACTCTTCAGCAGCTGGAAATCTATATAAGGCAAGAATGGGACCAAATTCCAACAGCAAAACTCCAGCAACTCATAGCCTCAATGCCCAGACGTCTTCAAACTGTTTTGAAAAGAAAAGGAGATGCTACACCATGGTAAACATGCCCCGTCCCAACTATTTTGAGACCTGTAGCAGAAATCAAAATTGAAATGAGCTCATTTTGTGCATAAAATTGTAAACTTTCTCAGTTTAAACATTTGCTATGTTATCTATGTTCTATTGTGAATAAAATATTGGCTCATGTGATTTGAAAGTCTTTTAGTTTTCATTTTATTAAAATTTAAAAAACGTCCCAACTTTTCCGGAATTCGGGTTTTAGTACTCATCTAAATTATCCCCCTCTGTAAATACATCCCATTCTGTAAGATCAAAACAGTCCTTTAGTAGTGAGGTGGCCTCCTGATTCCACACTTTAATAGTTTTAACAACTGGTTTGGTTTTACTGATAGGAAGCTTATAAGATGGACACAATGGCGTTATAAGCTCCTGGTACATTACTGTACACCTGATCCAAAACATGGTTTCCAATAGTTGGTATGGTTAAGTTTTTATGAAATTTGGCAGTATTTTCTTGAAATTCACATGATTAAAATCTCCTGCCTCAACCACTACCCTCTCTGGATATGCGTTCTGTTGTTTAATGATAACTCAAATGCCAGATTAGTGTTTGCTTGTGGTGGTATGTATACAGCCATAATTGTAATGACACTGAATTCTCCAGGCATGGAAAATGGTCTGCACTTCATCAGATATTCAAGATCTTCAGAACATTTCTCAATGATGTCAGTTGACTTTGACCCAAGGTGTCTTACCTGTGAGGTCTTTGATACTACTTTGACAGCATCTGCTGTTATGGATTTTGGCTGACTGAGATGCTTTTGATGGCTGGAACTACAACCAGAGGGAATCAGCATTTACATGTCAGTGCAACACAAATGTGCCCTAAGCAGAAGTGTATTGTTGTGCCCACTCCCCAAATTATTATGGAAGAAAAATAAATAAATAAACACCTACTAAATGGGTCAAAATAGAATTTTAATAAAATATAAAAGTAAATAACTAAATTGTAATTGATTATATACAACATTTAATTCCTCCCAAAATTGTGAAAATATATTGTTTTCTGGCTGTTCAAAGTATTTTCTGAATTATGGAGTGACAAAAAGAGATACACAGAATTCCCTCTGTAAAAACATTTGACTCTAATATGTCAAGACAATTAAAAAATAATTTTGAAATTGGCTTCACTCAGTGTTCAGATTTTTGTACTAGAAATGTATGCAAATGAGTGCATATTTCATTAAATAATGCCTCATTTGCATATTTAAACATAACATTTTAGAAAACTTTTTTATCATTTTATCATAAAAACTCATTTTTTATTTTGTATATTTATTGATTGATTGCCAGAACAGACTGAAGATGGTCTGATCCATAGATGGGCTAGCCTAGGAGGAGGATGAAAAAGTAGATTTTCAAATTAATTCAAAATGGCAGAATGTAAGTTCGACCAAAGTTAGCCAGTCACAGAAGTGGCTGTTTATTTCCATGTCTGCAAGAGGTGACACCCTTAGAAGTTGAGTGTTTTTCACAGAGAGTAAAAATGAGAATGATAAATTATTAGTTTTTACAAACACTGGACCTTTATTGGTGAAAAAAAAAACCTTCATAGAGGTTCATAAACTAACCTCAAGAAACATATGAAACTGTATTTTATGACTCTTTTTAAAGAGGTTGTGACATGAGAAATCAAATTTGCCTTGATCTTTTGGCATAGGTCTTTGTACCATTAAAACATCCTGCAAGTTTCCTCCTAACATCCTCCTAATTATGAACAAAGCATTTATTTAGTCAAGCTCCAAAAAATGGCTCGTTTTGGATCTGAGGTATAAGGTGACATCACCTGCAGTCCATTTAAACAATTGATGATGCTGAATGCGAGTAGTGCATCACTAATAATAGCAAATAGAAATTACAATTACTGCCACTATCTTTTCTACACTGGATATAGTATACACATGCACGTTTGCTTTCTGACAGTCCATGTGCTCAAGCCTTTTTTTTTTCTTTTTTATCATGATCATATCATCAAAACACTCACACAAAATAGCGAGGGGTGTTGATACTGTTTCCTATGAAGTGACGTCAGCCAACAGTGGCCAATTAATGACAAGTCCCCTCCAAACAAGTTGTTTTAGAGACAGGGTCAGAAAGAAAGTTGAAAATAATTTTTCCACATTTTATTTGTGCGTGTGCGCAAATCATATATATATATATATATATATATATATATATATATATATATATATATATATATATATATATATATAAACAACAACCCTTTAAGCGTTTGTGACCTTTAAAATTAGCTTTGTTTCTGCAAAATGTTACACAATGAGACTTATTCCAAACAGATGACATATAAAACATCTCTCTTTTAATGGGGAACTATTATACAAAAATGTATAAGGTGTTTAAACTGTGTTTTGGGAGATATAAGGTCAAATTTTTCCGATTATCTGAGTCCTTAGCCATCTTCAAGAACCGGCTAAAAACACATCTCTTCCATCTTTATTTGACCCTCTAACTTGAGCATTCTCTATTCTAATTCTATTATAAAAAAAATATTTTTTAAAATACTTTTTTTTATTCAATATACAGTTAACAAAAGCAGAAAAGGCCTTTAACACTAGCTTGCTCCATTCTTCTTTTCTATTCTATCGGTTTTCTTTTTATTGTATAAAATTATACTTTTTATGGAAAATTCACTTTCTTCTTTCACACGTTCACACTGCACCCAGCAGTGCGTTCCAGTAATTTTGCATCTGCAGCAGTAGATTGTTTGTGGTAAATATGAACATGGATTGACACAAAAATTTAATTACACCATACATGCATATTATTGCAATATATATTATTGCGTTTAAACACGTCTATGAAAGATTCTATTACTGCACTGTTTTAAAAAAATCACAATGCTAAAAAACTTTCAGTAACAATATTTAGATTTAAAATCAAAATAATGGATTAATGTGTTTGTAGAAAACAGCCTATGCTGTGCGTAAGCTATTGCGCAACAATTGCACGATTGTCAAAACAAAAATGCAGTGCATGATCAAACATTTAGGTGATATAAATATAATAGAATGTCTTAAAAAATCCCCTCTCACAAGTCAGCTAAGAGGGGAATTCATTTTCAAAAATGAAATTCAGGCCCTGAATAAATGTCTAAAAATATTGATTGGATCATCACTATAAATCTACATGATAAAAAGAAGGCTTTAAAAATATCGGTATCTGTGATTGTATCATCAGATACTGCTTTCAGTTATCGGTGATCTGCCTCAAAAATCCTGATCAGAGCATCCCTAATAATTTGTTAAATAAAAATCAGCTACAATGCAGAACATACACAGAAATGATAGAGTGACACCACAGCACATCCACGATGGAGAACGAATGCAAACACACAGACACTAATACACACATATAACACCATATTCAGGTTTGGCTGTAATTTTTGCATGTAATCGTTGCGATATATAATAATTGTAATTGTAATAATTTTTAGCACTAATAACTTCAGTGCTAAAAACAAAATGTGCTAAACCTTCACAAAGAGTCATTTGTTATTATAATAATTATTTTATTATTTCTTAACATAAATCTAAAATAAAAAATAAAATAAAAAAATGTCTTGGACACTCGGGTGAAGAGAGGGGCGGAGCTGTCAACCGATCACCACCTGGTGGTGAGTTGGATCCGATGGCGGGGGAGGAAGCTGGACAGACTCGTCAGACCCAAACGTACTGTGAGGGTCTGCTGGGAAAGTTTGGCCGAGTCTCCTGTCAGAGAGATCTTCAACTCCCACCTCCGGCAGAGCTTCGACCGGATCCCGAGGGAGGCTGCAGATATTGAGTCCGAGTGGACCATGTTCTCCACCTCCATTGTCGAAGCGGCCGCTCGGAGCTGTGGCCGTAAGGTTTCCGGTGCCTGTCGTGGCGTCAATCCCCGAACCCGGTGGTGGACACCGAAGGTAAGGGATGCCGTCAAGCTGAAGAAGGAGTCCTATCGGGCCTGGTTGGCTTGTGGGACTCCTGAGGCAGCTGACAGGTACCGGCAGGCCAAGCGGACTACAGCCCGGGTGGTTGTGGAGGCAAAAACTCGGGCCTGGGAGGAGTTCGGTGAGGCCATGGAGAAGGACTATCGGTCAGCCTTGAAGAGATTCTGGCAAACCGTCTGGCGCCTCAGGAGAGGGAAGCAGTGCCCTACCAACGCTGTTTACAGTAGAGGTGGGGAGCTGTTGACCTCAACTGGGGATGTCGTTGGACGGTGGAAGGAATACTTCGAGGATCTCCTTAATCCCGCTGTCACGTCTTCCATCGAGGAAGCAGAGGCTGAGGGCTCAGATGTGGACTCGTCCATCACCCAAGCTGAAGTCACCGAGGTAGTCAAGAAACTCCTCGGTGGCAAGGCACCAGGGGTGGATGAGATCCGCCCTGAGTACCTCAAGTCTCTGGATGTTGTGGGGCTGTCTTGGCTGACACGCCTCTGCAGCATCGTGTGGCAGTCGGGGACGGTGCCTCTGGGATGGCAAACCGGGGTGGTGGTCCCTCTTTTTAAGAAGGGGAACCGGAGGGTGTGTTCCAACTACAGGGGGATCACACTTCTCAGCCTCCCTGGGAAAGTCTATGCCAGGGTACTGGAGAGGAGAATATGGCCGATAGTAGAACCTCGGATTCAGGAGGAACAGTGTGGTTTTCGTCCAGGCCGTGGAACACTGGACCAGCTCTATACCCTCTACAGGGTGCTGGAGGGTTCATGGGAGTTTGCCCAACCAGTCCACATGTGCTTTGTGGATTTGGAGAAGGCATTCGACTGTGTCCCTCGCAGCGGCCTGTGGAGGGTGCTCCGGGAGTATGGGGTCCGGGGCCCTTTGCTAAGGGCTATCCGGTCCCTATACGACCGGAGCAGGAGCTTGGTTTGTATTGCCAGCAGTAAGTCAGACTTGTTCCCGGTGCATGTTGGACTCCGGCAGGGCTGCCCTTTGTCGCCGGTTCTGTTCATGATTTTTATAGACAGAATTTCTAGGCGCAGCCAGGGGCCGGAGGGGGTCACGATTTCGTCTCTGCCCTTTGCGGATGATGTTGTCGTGTTGGCCTCATCAAGCCAGGACCTTCAGCATGCACTGGGACGGTTTGCAGCCGAGTGTGAAGCGGCTGGGATGAGAATCAGCACCTCCAAATCCAAGGCCATGGTCCTCAGTCGGAAAAGGGTGGCTTGCCCACATTCCTACTCTCACCTATGGTCATGAGCTTTGGGTCATGACCGAAAGGACAAGATCCTGGATACAGGCGGCCGAAATGAGCTTTCTCCGCAGGGTGGCTGGGCGATCCCTTAGAGATAGGGTGAGAAGCTCAGTCACCCGGGAGGAGCTCAGAGTAGAGCCGCTGCTCCTCCACATCAAGAGGGGTCAGCTGAGGTGGCTCGGGCATCTGTTCCGGATGCCTCCTGGACGCCTTCCCGGGAAGGTGTTCAGGGCGCGTCCCACTGGGAGGAGACCCCGGGGAAGACCTAGGATACGCTGGAGAGACTATGTCTCCCGGCTGGCCTGGGAACGCCTCGGTGTCCCCCCAGAAGAGCTGGAGGAAGTGTCTAGGGAGAGGGAAGTCTGGGGTTCTCTGCTTAGACTGCTGCCCCCGCGACCCGGCCCCGGATAAGCGGAAGAAGATGGATGGATGGATAAAAAAAACTTGTGAAAAGGTCTATGTGACTCTTATGTGGGAATGACAAATGAACCATTGAGTAATGCTCTAGAGCCAATGGGTTGCTGTAGTTGAATTTCTGTTCACAATCTGTTAACATAAGCGCAGAAAACAATATGCACCATATACACACTGCAAACAGACTAATGTGAACCTGGCATTATGTGTATGAGCTGCGAGTGTGCATGAGGGTATGGAAATTTAATGCAAGTGATAATTACTGTGTTTAATGTGCAGCTCGCTTATAGTGCAGACGCAATGTGATTTGAATGAGCCTATTTTTAGAGACTGCTGATCAAACATCCCAAAACAATTAACGTCTGATAGTGATCATTAGCTGATCAATCGGAGCACCCCTACAAATTATGTAAGAGAGAGTTAATTATATCATGCAACTTTTTCATTTCTTATGAGTGAATTTGGGGGGCATTGGGTGGTGGGGTGGGATTGTAACTGTAATTTTTGACAAATTATGTAACAGAAATCAGTATTTATATAGAATCCCATTTATGTCAATGGGTGATTTTTAGGGAGTGGGAGTGTTTGTGTGGACAGTGTTCCACATTGTGGATCAGCAGAAGGGTTGCCACATTTTTGTGTATTTTGTGTTCTGCATTGTGGCGGATTTAGTGATTTTATTGGACAAATTATAAAGAAAAAGTATTAATTTTATCATTTCCCCATTCATTTCAATGTGGGGTCATTTCAAACATCCTGAGTGTGACTTTTTCCCCCTCCCACACTAACATACAACAATATATCAATCCAATTATTATTTTTTTAGTTGTTAAGTTAGCAAGTGTCCACAGGCATATACAGTCTCTTGACATTTTGATAAAGGGAAAATTTTTTTTAAATATATATTTTTAGCAAATGTCATTTGGCATTAAAAAGACCTTGAACAGCTTAGAAGGGTTAGGTGAATCTGCATGTAGTAATTAAGGGATGCATTATATCGTAAACTCTTCCCACACTGACCAAATATAAATGTCTCTCTCCAGTGTGAATTTTTATGTGGGCTTTATGATGTCCATGTGGATCTAAACTCATCCTCTCCAGTGTGAATATTCACGTGCCTGTCAAGGATTTCTTTTTGGCTGAAACTTTTTCCACATTGTTGGCAGGTGAAAGGCTTCTCTCCAGTGTGAATTCTCATGTGGACTTCAAGGTGTCCTTTTTGAGTGAAACTCTTATCACACTGAGTGCATGTGTAAGGCTTCTCTCCAGTATGAACTCTCACATGGGCTTTAAAGTTTCCATGTCGATCGAAACTCTTTCCACACTGAGTGCATTTGTAAGGCTTCTCTCCAGTGTGAACTCTCATGTGGACTTTAAGGTTCCAGTGTTGATCGAAACTCTTTCCACACTGAGGGCATGTGTAGGGCTTTTCTCCGGTGTGAATTCTCATGTGGACCTTAAGGTTCCCATGCTGTTCGAAACTTTCTCCACACTGAGGGCATGTGTAAGGCTTCTCTCCAGTGTGAATTCTCATGTGCCTGGTAAGGCTTCCTTTTACAGTGAAACTTATTCCACAATGTTGACAGGTGAAAGGACTCTCACCAGTGTGAACTCTCATGTGATAATTAAGGTTTCCTTTTCGGCTAAAACTTTTTCCACACTGCTGACAGGTGAAAGGACTCTCTCCAGTGTGAACTCTCATGTGGACCTTAAGATTCCCATGTTGATCAAAACTCTTTCCACACTGAAAGCACGTGTAAGGCTTCCCTCCAATGTGAATTCTCATGTGCCTGTTAAGGCTTCCTTTTTGAGTAAATATGTTTCCACATTGTTGGCAGGTCAAAGGGCTCTCTCCAGTGTGAAATCTTGTGTGGACTTGAAGTCTCCCATCTTGTTTTCCACATTGAGGGTATGTATAAGACTCCTCTCCAGTGTGAAGTTCTAGGTGGACCTGAAGGTTTTCATGTCGACTGAAACTCTTCCCACAGTGAAAGCAGGCAAAATAACTTCTTGTTCCTATCTTTTGATGAGCTATCTTTCCTGAGGAAGTATTCTCAGTCTGTGAGCAACTAAAAGATTCATCTCCAGTTATCAAACCATGATGTTTCTCATATTGATCTTTCTCTTCCATATCAGTCAGCAGGTCACTCTCCTCTTTCAATGACATCAGTTCTAAAGTGAAAAAGAAACAAAAAAATTAACAATTTTAATGGCATTAAGCAAAAGGCATCAAAACTAACAACATACAGCTAGAACTGCTCCTGGAGTTACCCCAGCATTGCACATTTTGCATGTCTCCTTAATCAAACACACCGGACAGAAGTCATCAGCTCTTTAGCAGAGACACTCACTGCGTTTACATGCAGCCAATAACCCGTTCAAAACCGGGATATTAGCAATAACCCGGTCGCGCACGGCCATGTAAACACCGGCAAAAACCCGGATATGCTCATATCCCGTTTTTTAAAAACCGGGATATTATACCTGGGGTACCCCTTTTCTAACCCGAATATTTGGTCTTGTAAACGCGTTTCGGCATATCCCCATCATAAAAAAACCCCGCGAGCAGTAGAGAGGCACAGTAGTGTCAAGTGCTGCTGGTGGCTGGTGGCTACCAGCGCCAAAGCGCAAACAAAGACTATCGCTATCTGCCCCAAACTATTCATTATCCGCCTGCTGCTGCTGTTGTTGTTGTTGTCTTTGGATACAGGAAGAAGAATCGGAAATGACGCATATTGCGTCTTGTTGTCGGTACGTCCAGACGCTAACCGTGCGTCGCTGTTTACATCGGGATTGGTAACTCTCTCTGCTCACGCATGTAAATGGGTTATCCCGAATGTTTCAGAAACCCGAATAGTGACCTTAACCCGAATTTTAACAGCATGTAAATGTAGTCACTCTTTAGCAGAGACCTGAAATATAAATACCTTGAGAGAAAAAAAAAATCACTAAACTACTGAAATAGGTGTTACATACATGGTGATGAGGAGAGTTTAGGTGACAACAGCCACTCTCTGGGGTGTCTCTAAACTGAGTGCACAGTTCTGTTTGCTTCTACATTTACACGATTTCACTGGGAACAATCATAAAGGGACATGGCTTCTTAATTTGCTGCTATGCAGATAATAAGCAGCTCCAAGTCATTTGTTGATTAATGCGTATTAGAGATGCGAACCGTTTAAAACGATTCAGTTCGATTTGGTGAACTGAATGATTCGTTCGCGAACCGGATATCCAGCTGCTTTGTTTTGAACTCTCTCTCACAACAGACACGGAAGAGAAGACAATGCTGAATAAAGTCGTTGTTTTTGCTATTTTTGGACCAAAATGTATTTTCGATGCTTCAAAAAATTCTAACTGACCCTCTGATGTCACATGGAATACTTTGATGATGTTTTTCTTACCTTTCTGGACATGGACAGTATACCGTTCACACAGCTTCAATGGAGGGACTGAGAGCTTTCGAACTAAATCTAAAATATCTTAAACTGTGTTCCAAAGATAAACGGAGGTTTTACGGGTTTGAAACAACATCAGGGTAAGTTATTAATTACATAAATTTGCTATCTGGGTGAACTAACCCTTTAAGCCACTGCTACACAGTAACTGGAAAGATTAAATGTGTGTGAATCATTTGGGTCTGTTAGACTTTCAGCAGTGTTAGACAGTAAAGAGTTTAACTTTTAATTAAACTTCAAGTACTTAAACTCTAAATATTTACAAACAAAAATACTGATGCTACAGCCTTGACACTGAGAAATATCATGTACATCTCAAACACACTAATGGAGTGCCACCGAGCTCAGTATTAGGTCCTCTGCTTTTCCCCTTGTTTACACTTCCTCTGAAGGACATCATGGACTATTTGCAGACACAACCTGTGATTGGTTACTTATTTCTAATCTTTAATAAAGGTTAAATAATTAAAGTCTGAAACCAGGCTTTCCATCGTTACCAGTAGGGTTCATTGCAACGGTTTAAACTGTTTAGTTTAACTGTTCCTTTTGAATGCATTGATGTAAAATAAAAAAGTAAAGATGGATCAGATTGATGAGCAATGGCTTCCAGTTCCTGTCTGCATGCTGCAGAGTGGTTTGTGATTGTAGCTCCACTTTATTGTCTACAGTGATAAAATATGAACTTAGTTCCCACCATTGATCCGAGTCTAATCAGTCATAACTATGGACCCTCTCTTTTCTAGCACTTTAGATACGGTTGCTCTTTCACGCTTAAGGAAGATTAAGGAAGACAGTCTGGCACCGTGGTATAATGAGCACACAAAACTAGAGGTATTTCGTATTGCATGGCAGGAAAGTACACTATCCTACAGAGAAGCATTAAAAACTGCTATATCTGATTATTTCTCTGAACATATTCTTCTCTCTAATAAAGGTATGAATCTTTGAGTGTCTGTCTGTCTGTTTGCATTTATATTATGTCGAGAACCGTTCATCCAATGCATTTTGGTGCTATATGGACACGCAACATCTTCAGAATTTATCAACTTTTAATAAACTACAGAACAGTGGGAGCCGGAAGCGGTGCACCTCACGCAGGGCTTGACTTAGGCTGGGCTACTGTAATGTTACGTTTTTTAATGCCTGCCATATTTGCAAGTATTTTCCAAGCAAATTAAGTGCATGTTTTTATCGTGTGTACAATTACTGATTAACATGGAGGATAAAAGCAGCTCTTTTTTTTTTTACACCAACAATATAGGCTACTATAGGCGTAACATACTACTTACAGAACTCAGGTGGTTTTTCAAACTTGATGTGCTGTTGTAGGCCAGATTCAAATCGCATATCTGGCACACTGCATTTGTCTTGTCCTCACTCAATTTAAAGTGCTCCAACACTTTTTTTTTTCACATCCAGAAAACATCTCACTATCCGCTAGCTGCTTGTCCCCTGAACACACTGTAAAAAAAACGGGGTCTCTCTAGACACCACAGGCTCCACAAATAACAAGAAAAACAAACTGGGCTCACCCGCACCACAAAACATAACAAACTGTTCCAGCCAATAACCGACAAGAAAGATTTGGGGGTGGGGTTTGGGGGGTTAGTGCACGGATGAGGAGGAGGGAGGGTCTAGCTAGCCTCCATTTTGTTTGACAACAATTTAAACGTCAACAAGAAGTTACGACTCCCGGCATCGCTTAGAGCACCCTTAACTGTTCTATACGGTTTAATTTTCCACCGTGGTGCTGATAACGGAGCTCTTTGGAATCCAATACAAATATGTTAGTCCTTGCCTTGGTTGTGTAATATAAACAGCGGGACTGACGATGATCAGATATTTCTCCTTTTTTATCTGACATTTACTAAGTTCATTAACAGAAAAAAAAACTCTTGATGTGCAAAATAAAATAAACAGAAGGCGACAACGGGTATAATATCAATAAGTGCAAATGTATCCTCCACAGACCAAACTGTCTTGGACAATTTTTTTTTTCTTCTTTTTTTTTTCTTTTTTTATATTGAAAGTAGCCTAACTGTTTACTTCAGTCTTGGTTTACTTGGCTGTTTCCTCAAATAGTGTGCTTCCACTTATAGAGAAACTGGTAACCAGGCAGCCGAGTGGCGAAGTCACGCACACGCACTAAACTCCGGGCCGAGAACGGTTTGTAATCCTGCTGCGCCGTACCATGCTAACGTGGAAATACAACTGTAACCGTTCCTGACAGTCCTTAGAAGCTTTATCCTAATAAACGTCTATGTTCAAGAGTGAATGAAAACTGTTTCGCCAGGGATGCCAGGTGTTAAAAAAAAAAAAAAGATTATTTGAATCTCAAAATTTAAAATCGAGTGCCAATCCAACGAACGAATATTCAAATAATCGAATATTCTAGTCCAGCCCTAATCAACGGGTATTGACATTTCCCAACATCACAGCAGTAATGACTTTATGAACTACTTTACTTCCAAGATCGATACTATTAGAGATAAAATTGTAACCATTCAGCCGTCAGCTACAGTATCGCATCAGACAGTGCACTATAGACCCCCTGAGGAACAGTTCCACTCATTCTCTACCATAGGAGAGGAAGAATTGTATAAACTTGTTAAATCATCTAAACCAACAACATGTATGTTAGACCCTATACCATCTAAGCTCCTAAAAGAGGTGCTTCCAGAAGTCATAGATCCTCTTCTGACTATTATTAATTCCTCATTGTCATCATTAAGCATCTCAACAAAAAAACACAACTAGACCCCAAAGAACTAATTAACTACAGACCGATCTCGAATCTCCCTTTTCTATCCAAGTTACTATGAAAGGGAGTATCCTCACAATTATATTCCTTCTTAGAGAAAAATGGTATCTGTGAGGATTTCCAGTCAGGATTTAGACCGTATCATAGTACTGAGACTGCTCTCCTTAGAGTTACAAATGATCTGCTCTTATCATCTGATCATGGTTCTATCTCTATTTTTTTTTATTTATTTTTTTATCGCGGTCCATATAGACAATATTGACTTGTAGCCTAAATGATTAACTAACATTCTGGTCAGCAAAGTTCTTTTATTGAAGCACAATAAAACATTATAACACATTATAATGGCTGCAACAGCAGCAGCTGTGTAATGAGGACAGTGACTCGGGCAGAGAAATCTGGTTAGCCCCGGGCCGGGCCGTGTAAGGCTCTATATTAGTTATGTCATTTCAGTGAAAAGCTCCCCCTCGGTTTGGCGGGTCCTTATAAGTACTACCTACTTTTTTTCATGGGAGGTAGCAAAATCTGACAGGGTATCAGGGATGGACAGAACACCGGCCCAGAGCGTGAAGTGCAGTCTGAGTACAGGCCAGTGGGGGAAGGGAGACAATGCCAGAGGGTACCGCCAATAACTAGAACAGTGGACATGCTATTGAAAAAAAAATATATATATATATATATGAAATAGGTTATTGTTATAAATACAGAAATTAAAATTAATGTTCAAATTAGTGCC